>NW_008693639.1:56273-89025 GCF_000695815.1 Acanthisitta chloris | reverse complement strand
TTATCGGTTTGAAGGAGTGTTGCTTCACACAAGTGGTCCTGTTTCAATAAACTGTGTTTGACAGCAAAGGCTACAGTGTTCTCCTGTGCTTCCTGAGACTGAACAAGGATAGATGTGTCTGGGCTATTTCCAGTTCTTCCTGTCAGATTAATTTCAAGGAGTCGGGAGCATTAACAACTCCTTTGCTTGAAGAGCACTGGCAAGGATTTCTCTCTCTCTCTCTCTTCCATGCCTTTAATCATAGCCTAGGCCCTGGGAGAGGACTGTAGACCACTAACACTGCTCTAATATACCAGAGTGATGGTGTCCC
Organism: Acanthisitta chloris; assembly: GCF_000695815.1. Taxonomy (NCBI): domain Eukaryota; kingdom Metazoa; phylum Chordata; class Aves; order Passeriformes; family Acanthisittidae; genus Acanthisitta; species Acanthisitta chloris. Next base: position 88,715 of record NW_008693639.1, on the reverse strand, counting down.
TGAAGCACCTGTGCAGCAGAGAGGAGGGATCAAGGCACACAGTGTAAAGGAGCCTTCAGTCATGCTCCCATCTTCTGTACTATTTGGAGGAAAGGGACACTTTCACCCATGGTAGGGACTTGATGGTGGTGTGCAAGGAAAGGAGGCAGCAAACCTCTGAATCAGATGTCAAGAGCTCACTGAGTGGGGCACAAGCTCTTAAGCCTAGGAATTAATCAGTTTCTAATACTAAATGCAAAAAAAATAAATGTATTGACTGCACATCAGTGTGCTTGCCTCTTCTCCTGGAGATCATAACCCTGCCAGAAACCCATCTAAAAACAGTGTCAATTTTCCCACTGTTTTGGACTCTCTTATGTTATGTGCAGGCTTGTATGTCAACTGACCAGGAAGGTCAGCCCTAAGCTGTGTATTCCACAGGAACATTTGTCATGCTGTTAAATAGTGACCTGTATTGTGGAAGAAGCTTTATTTGAATTAGTTCCATACATGTTAACTAAGACTGGACCATTCTTTCTGCATATATTTAAGTCAGAAAATCTCCTTTATGTCAGACATTATATAAATTACCAAGTATTTTGAACACTCTTGTTTTGTGCAAAGCTGTTTCGCTGACTCCCTCCTATCCAAGGTGTTCCCATGCTGATAGCATCTTGTTCTCCTAAGTGAATTTCATGTAAAAAGATTATGTCAGCTTTTTTCTGTTTCAACAATTTTTTGTGGCTATAACTCTAAGCCATTTATGTTCCCCATTACAAATTCAATTATTTGATTTGCCATCATTCCCCTCTGTAATATTTGACTATTTAATATACTATACAATGTCATTGTCAAGTTTTAGCATAACTATAAAAAGACTAGCATATTCTAAAGCTATTTATTTGGAGATGTTGATTTTCAAAGGAGTTAATATATCAATATAACCCTGAAAAACCTCCTAGAACAATTTGCATATTTTCACACTTTATCTTTAGCCCCGTTTCTCATTAACAGGCTCTGTTGGTTTCTTATATTGCCGATGAATTGCTTATCCATAAAAATAATAGAATGAGAATATTTGCAACAGAAAGGAAAGATGGAAGGTTGAAGTAATAGTGATAATCGACACAGTTGTGGATAAACTGGTATCATAAGCAAGAAAGACTGGAAATGTGTAGATTTTTCTTTCCTTTCATGATATGCAGATGTGGCTAAACTGGTACAAAAAATAAAAAGTGGGTGTTAGAGGTTTTTTTGGCCTTGAAAAATTCTGTTACTGGCCAGTCATCATATCCAGATTTCCCCGGCTGATGGAAACTGACAAGATCACAGCTTATGGGAATATGTCTGCAGGCCAGTAATTTTTTTTTGTTCTTGTCAGGCATACTCAAAAGGGTAAGGCCATCTGCTTTCCAGCAATTAGATACTCCCCTTTCAATTGTAATATACCATGAGTCAGATAATTTATTCATCCCAGGGTAAGTGTATACACTAGCAGTATGGTGGAAATGAAGAGAACTAAGCCTGGCAGAGGAATAAATATCTCCGCAGTCCCTCATCTAGCCCCCACAGGTTCTCATCATCTCACCCACACTGTCCCTGTGGATGAGCATGCCTTCCTGTCCCCCTCCTCCTTCTTTGGCTCAGAAAAGAAAGCTATCATTGCCCAGATACTGGGCAGTGGTTGTTTGGTTTAAATGTTTTCAGTGGCCCATGAAGACCTAGGTGGATGGTCAGATTCAGGGTAGTTACACAACTGCTAAGGGTGGAAGGAATACTGAGTAGATACAGGGCAACTGGTGTGCAAGAGAGTAGACTATCAAGGAAACCAAAGTAAACAAGCAGAAATGGACCAATAAAGGAGACTTTTGCAATGAACAGTGTTACCAAGCACATAAGGTTTATTATTGTTGCTAGCAGAAATCCATGTGCTTTGCATAAAACAAGGGCAGTATCTTGAGATACTACACGGCTGTGTTCTCTCCTGCAGGTGCTGGCTCCAGCAGTGCAGAGTGTGTGATGGGAGACACAACCCGGATTCTGGTGGTCTGCTCCTTGGGCTGTAGCTGCTTGGTGGGTACCCAGGAGCTGGGAAGACACCGGTGCATGTTGCAAACCTCCCCTGGGCACTGTGATGAAGAAACACAGAGATGAACCTATGCCAGCAATTTTTTCTTGTAGAAACCCACATCATCCTGGATGAAGGCTGATGACATCAACCTTGGGGCCAGGAAGGCATTTGTAAGGTGAGTCATATGGTAGTTATTAGTAAGTTTTCTTTTATAACAATTTACATTGTCATTAATGAGGCTTTTCTTTATCAATCAGAATGTGAGGTGTGGATACTATTATAACAGGACTACTAATTGCTGCTTGCTCTATTTTGATTAGGCTGCTAAAACATGAATTGGGTAAACAGGGAGTTCTTGGCTCCTTATTTATGGTATGTTCCGTTTTTACTGTAACAAGGTTTTGCGTGCTACCAGTGGAAGATCTTTCTGCTTTGCTGAGATTTAATTCCATGTAAGAATGAAAGATTTGACTTTGAACAACTTAATGTAGCAACAGCCACATTTAAAGATCCCAGGCTATCAACAGACTAAGGAAATCAAAGTCTTATGAATACTAATGAAGCCTCCAGAAGTAAGCTGAATCTGTCCTCTTAACCGTATTTCTGTGTAAATGGGCATTATAAAATTGTTAAAGAGTGAGAGGTCAATTAAATATTTCTATGAAGAAAAAGTCTGGTTCCAAGCTCTTTTGAGATTTGGACAAGGTCTGATACAAATCTGATCAGAAGTATCTGGCTGTCAGTTTACTTTGTAATAGTAAAATAAAAGAAAATGTCATAGGTGATCTGCTTTGAATGTTGGAGACACTCAGAAAAGTTTATCCCACTTAAATTAAAAACATGAGGATTTTGTCTTGTGTTTGAAAATTCATCCCAATTATAATGTGTAGCTTTCATGAACATACATTGATCAAATTTCACTTGTTGGAACAGGTTTTAGAAAGTATGTATCCAAGATAGAGATGCAACTCTTCCTAGAAATCAGTCTTCAGTTATCATTCACATGCATGTGGTAGGAGATATTGAAGCAGTGAGTTTGGTAACTAAAAATATCACAAAACATTGATCAGAATTAAGGAGATCAGTTCCAACAGAACAGGTCCTAGAAATTAGAGTGCTCCTGGGAGAAATTAACAATACTTGGTCATCACAGAAGTCAATACGCTAGACCCTGTTCTTGTGTAGATTAACATTGAAATCAATAAAGCTTTTACAGTTTGTCACAGTTTTTGGTGCTGTTAAATTAAGGTAATATTTATGACAATGTTTTGTAGTGTTGTCTCTTGGAAACGTGTAGATGGTCAGAAGTTTGTGTGCAGCAGAAATGCATCACGAAATATTGGGCATGAAATAGAGGAGACTAATGATGAAGATGACACAGTGATAGGTGTACACACTTGTTCTGGAAGTACTTCAGTAGCATATCATCCCATTAACAGACTGAACCTTTAAGAGAGGAGACAGTGTATGGAGCATTATTGCAGCATTTTCCATCTGCTAAGATGTTAGATGTTGACATTAATTCCATAGGCTCGTGATTTAGCACTCTCTCACACCTGATGTTTTGTACGCACCCCCTGGCAACCATCAATTGCAGCGGAGACTGGAATTTGTCTTGCTTTAGGTGAAACAAAGTGATATTTACTGAAATATTAAATAGGAGAACAGATTGCAAAACCCCAGGCTAGACACCACGAGGAGCTTCAGAGACATCTTCAGGGCAATTTTTTTCTACTTCACTTCATAAGTAGGATAAGGTAAACACCTTCCTTTTATGAGCAAACATTGCTTTATATAAACCCATAGGCAGGAGATATTTACTTACTTACACAAGGAAGTTAAAACCTGATAGAAATGTGACGTATTGTACCTCTACCTTAATGGAAATGTGAGGACTTTTTTTCATTTTACAGAATGAACTTGCTTCCCACAAATTCTTTGAAAATACACTCTTTACTTTAAAAAAACCTTCAGTCTAGTTGAATTGAGGTTACAACCCTAAAATGTTTCCTAACACTAATCTCACATATTACCAGGGTGATAATAACTTTCTTCAGCTGAGAGTGGTGTAAAGCGAAATGTGAATAGGATTGCTGATCTTTCATTTTTGTTCTTTCGGTCACCTTTTCTGAACATATATGCCATTAAATCTTTAGTCCAGAAAGTAGAACAAAGATTTATCAACTCAAAGCAGAATTTCCCAGACACAAAAACTGAGGAATAAAACAGGTTGCTGGTTTATCAGAAAGGTAGGAAACTCCTAAGATCTACCTTGTCTACTACAGCAGTGTTTCAATATATACATGTAGTATTAAAAAAATATATGTATATATTTCTTGAAAAAAATACATGTATTTCCTTCTGCCTCTTCAAGTCCTAATATGAAGCACTCATTTTTAAATTCGTATTAGGGGCTCTGCATTTTTCAGTTTACATTTGTGTTTTGAAAATAGCAAGCTATTAAGTGAAGCCCAAATTCAAAGTAAGCACTGGTAAAACCATTATTAGTTATTTTAATATGTGCTTATTTCTATTAAAATAATCATACTCTTGATTAGGTATTTATTCATCTGTCTTTAATGCAGTGATTCAGGTCATTTGCTGCGACTTAAGTTTGAAATCAGTATCTGGCATTTCTATAGTACTTTCTATGTGTTTGGGAGAAGGTAAGTGAGAGCCAGAGACCTACCCCATTCACATAAAAGCTGTTGCTCACACCAGTGAAACTGCCCACTTTTATTCATGTCCAGAAGTCTTCACATTTATGTCAAAGTGCAAGTTAGGGCATTTACTCAAAGAATGGAAGGAAATCCTAGCTATTGACTGCTTAACTTGAAATGTCAGCTATCAGTAACTCAACAGAGCCAAAGAAAGTGCCTCAAATGCTTCATAAACAGTGACTCTGTTTTGCATGTCCATTGACTCTGAGTTTTGCAGAGTTCAATTAGCTAATTTTTTTTCCCCCAATGTACTTCTTTTTCATGCTTGGGAAAAAAAATCATAAGTCTATTCTTCAGATTCCAGTGTTGGCTTTCAAAAAAATTATATGGGTGCCATCATGCAGCTAGATGGCTTTGTGTTTGTACCTTTGTAATATTATACAGCCTTGGTAATTATCGTCACTCAGAAATTACAGTTTTGTTAATTTTCTGCAGTGAATGTCACAAAACAAATTTGAAAAGTGTATCTCATTCAAAACCACCCAATTAAAAGTAGAAGCAGTTGAGAATAACATCTGAACTCATTTATGTTTATTAATTTAAAATGTCTAAGCTACAGCATTTGTATCACACTTGTCAAAAATAACAACTGAGTGTATGAAATGTCAAGATGTGGCAACGTGCATTGATTTACTTAATTGTTTCACATAATTAACATAGTTTGTTCCCAACCCTATATTTGTTTTATGGCTTCTACTTCAGATGTAAGAAATGTTTATGCTAAAATTCAATCTTTTTTACCTCCACCAATCACTTCAGCAAAAGATTTTTCCTCTTGCTACAACTATGCCAATGCCATTCTGCTCTCATGACTGCACAAGCGATATCAGTTCAGCAAAGTGTTCAGTCAAGTTATTCTAAATCACAAATTCAAATTCAGTTTTGAATTTTGTCACTGATGTTTGTGTGCATTTAGAACTCAAAAACAGTTTCCAGTGTGCTCTGCTTTTTGTCACATCCTGTTTACAGGAGCCTTCATGGAATAGCTCAGAAGCAGGGTGCTACATAATGAGACTGAGATTATTTGAATCCATTTAAAAATGCCATTAATTTCTCTTTATATGATTTAGCTTTTCAAATTATGATACTGTAATCAATTAATGAAGAAGTCAAGTCCAGACCCAATATTTTATGCATGAGCAATTCAGTGACTGTTTATTCACTTATGATTGGTACAATGTTGTTGACACAGAAATATCTTGTCTGCAGTGATATTTATGAAGACAAAAACATCCTGTACGTAGTGAGTCTGGAAAAAAAGTAATTCCCAGACAAACAATGAATGTTCATGAAATATCCCTAAGTAAGTTCTAGAAATACTTACCTTGCTCAGTGGTTAGAAGTGGATTTTATTTCACTATCTCATCTGAGACAATATATCATAGGTAGCAAAGGCTCTCTGGGAGTAAAAAGGACATATTCAGCCTTGATGCAAAGGAAAACAAAGATTATGGACTCCTTGGGTAGTGAGAGCTGTAGGTCAGGAGCGTGGTGTTGTCTATCTTCTCCTTCACTCTTTTTTTGGTGCATTGGTGACAGTGGAGATAATGGTGATTTCTGTTCTTCTTGTTTCTATAATCTCGATTATTCAGAGATGTTTCTTTGTGTTGTTCTTAAGAGGAGCATGTACTCATTTCCAGTTATTCCTGTCATGGTTTATTTAAACCTCTTTAAGGAGTGAAGTGATTTCAAAGAACTTTCAGACTCCAGGGTAGGTGGAGGACTTCAGTCCGCCCTTCAGGGCATGGAGGATGCAGTAAGAAATAATGAAGTACTGTTATGTCCTTGGGTGACCACTACAGCCACTGGAGGTTCCTGAAATCATAACCAGCCTTTTGGGACTGTAAAGGACTTCTCCAGGGTTTAGAGCAGCTGGGATTAGGAAAGGATGCCAAAGTTAGCAGCACAGTGCTTGAGCTTTTCATGTCTTAACATAACACCTTATGCTTCTTATCTTTCTGAGGGAAGGTATGTGGCATACCTGTATCTGTATTGCAGTATTCACTTACACTGTTTCTGTCACCCCTGGGATGAACAGCTTTGTGCAAAGGTGCTCTAAGGCTACTGGTGCATCTGGGAAGGTGGAGACATTGTCTATTCACCTTCTCCACCTATGTATGGGGGACTGGCTCTTTTAGAGGCTCCAGGAGTTTGGGAAACTTTACTGCTGATGTCTTTTGTGCTGCAAAATTTTCTCCCTTACAAGATAGGTAAGTTGGAATTCTGGTAACTGTGAGAATTAATAACTAGAAACTATCTTGATAGTTTAACTAACTGACACTATGCTCCAAACCTCTTCTAAACTATTGAGGAAGTGCTAGATATTATGAGCATTCATATTTTCATATGATGAATATTTTATATTTTTGTCCTTGCTTTTACTGAGAAACTGTGTGGTTCCTGCACTACACCTCTCCATAATCAGGAGTGTCTAGAGGGCACCTCTTATGCGGAGCCAAGCAGTGATCCTTCTGCTCATTCATAGTCCATTTCCTTGTCAGCACGCTTGTTTTTAACACCAGTGCCATGAAAGAGAGAATAGCAACACTGAGTGGTTGGTCAGGCCTCTCTGAAAATCTGTGGTATTTGTTTGTTTAGGACATCCGTAATTGTTCTTGAATTTTGCTCCAGAGTGAGGATCATGAAGCCCCATGTCTGAGAAAATAATCAGTATCTTATCTAAATTAAAATCTAAATTAAATCTATGTGCCTTGCAATTCAACCTTTTCTTTTCTTTATCTGGTTTATTGTTGGGCTGGATTCACTCTTGTTTCAAAGAAGGCACAGAAATGCTCAAATCTCCAAAAGAATCAGTCAGAACAAAGCTATCCTATTCAAAGGAAGAATAAGAAGAAATAGGAAGAGCAACTTGGAGTGTCACATTAGCCTGTTCTCATCATTTTCCTTCCTTTTTGCTACAGACATAACATGCAAGGAATGCTGGATACTACTATTACAGGTCGGTTTTAGGCTGGCTGAGAAAAATAGGCAAATGATGCCTACATTTTCCAAGCTTCTTAATTTAAATGTTTCTATATAGTTGTAGTGATCACCTGGGAAACTAGACATGACATTTCTCTTTAACTGGCACCTGCCTTTCAAAGTGTGTGAGTATGGTCTGAACATCAAGTATTTCTGGGAGAATAAAACAGGTGGTAAACATCCATCTTCCAAACTATCAACTTGATCCAACAAATGAAATGTAAAATAAAACTTTTGGCAGTATTTCTTGTGTTAAAAGAAAATATACTGCGAGTCTTGACAGGGCTGTGACCAGGTCTATAGATCAGTCAGACTGTTCTGTCTCTTGTGCTGGTTGAGGACTCATAGTCTGGGAGGTCTCATCCCATGGGACAGGTGTGGAGGGGCATATTGCTGCTTTGGGAGTTTGAAGTTTGACATTATTTGTTTTTCTCTGTCCTTGCATAAAGGACCTTGTGTATCTCCTTGGAAAAGTATTATGAAAAATCCACGCTGTTTTAGTACCTGGCAGGGAACATATTTTTATTCAGTTTACAGTCAGGAATATGGTATAGCAAAGATTATTTAACACTATCACAAGCAGAATGTTATAGTATGTCTAATTAAAAACAAAGTGTACCAGCTTTAGCTGGTTCAAAGGCAGAAAGTATTTTAATATTCTCTATGTATGTCACACTATATAATGCAAAAGTATAATGTTGCTGTTAACTTTGTTTTGATCTAATGTTCTTATTATTGGAAACAAATGTTCAGGAGCTCTGGGAAGTTTGGTAGTTTGTTGGGGTTTTTTCCTCCTCTGTACTGGATGGGGAAATCTAGTAATTGTTCTTTGGAGTGCAACATAAAACCTATAGTCAGCAATTGAAGATTGGCTTGTAAGTTTTTAAGAGCCTTTTTCATATTGTGTTGACGTATAAAAACAATTCATATTTTCCAGGTTATATTGAGCCTGTAGAGAGGGGGGAAATAAAGCAAAAAGCCTTTCAAAATATATCTCAGATTACACCTACTTTATAGAACATAAAATAGGTGTAGTAGTTACAGGAAAAACAAATACAGTAGACCAAATTCTTCAGATGCAGTACTGTGTCGGTCCTGACTGGAATGAAGCTAACTTTCTTCATAGCAGCCAATATGGTGTGGTGTTTTGGATTTCATAGAATCACAGAACACTTTTTTTAAGAGGCCTTAAAGATCATACAGTTCCAACCCTTCTGCCACGGGCAGGAACACCTTCCACTACACCAGGTTGCTCATTTGTGTAAAACAGTACAGGTAACACATCAGTGTTTTGGTTGCTGCTGAGTAGTGCTTGCACAGCATCAAGGATTTCTTTTCATCTCACTCTGTCCCCTCCAGCATGTAGACTGGGTTGGGCAAGAAATTGTGATGGGACAGTGCCAGGACAGCTATCCTGAAGGATATTCCGTGCCAGACCACATCATGATCAGCAATAGATCTGTGTAGGGTTGCTGGTGCTTGGTTGCCTTTGTATTACATTTTTCCAACTCCTTCATTTACTAAACTGTCTTTTATCTTGACCTTTGAGTTTTTTTGGGTTTTATGCTTCCTAGTCTTTCCCCTGTCCCACTGGGGTGGTGGGCTGGGGATAGGCCAGCAGTGGTATGAGTGCTTAGCTGCTGGACAGCATCAACTCGTCACAACTGGTGAAACTGTAGTGTGCTCTACAAATGCAGGTAGAAAAGTGTTCATGAGAGATGTATGTGGCACTTATCTACAATATTTTTAGAGAGAAAGTCAGGAAATATGTGAATAAATATGAATTATCACCTTTTCAAACAAATGTGAAGGAACACTGCTGCAAGACCTAGCTGTTTGTCTGTGAAGAAGAATTTGTTTTGTACGAATCATGTCCAGAGAGAAGAATTTCAAAAGTTTACAAGTCACTGCAACAAGCTTACTACTAGTACATCAGTGTGCCTCTGTATTGAAAATAGTTGAAAATACTTCAGTGCATTTTACTGCTTACCATATTTGATAGTGGAGGAAGAAATATTTTTCTATTAGAGTACTATTATATTCTTCTTTTCCCAGGTATAATATTGCTGCATGGTCCCTTAAGAAGAATTACAATAGCAAAAACTAATTGGAATCTTCCAGAAGCTTGTTACCTACAATCATATGTTAAATATACTTGTCTTAAGATACACAGTTGGAATCACTGGTAAGTTTGTTAAATTTCTGTTTGCGTAAAATTGCATAGCAATAATACTTCTGATTTTCATGTAGTTTCCCTGAAAAACATTGGTTTGGCTTTTATGTGTTTGGACTTAAAAAACCCCCAAACAACCCACCACCAAAATGCAACAAAACTGTTTTAAAGACAAAATACATCAAAGTCTAGAAGTTTAATAGTAAGAAATGAAAAGGAAGTAATTTTTATGTAATGCAACCAGTCAAAAATTTGGTGAAAGTTTAGCTAGAAAATGAGAAAAGGCACTTGATGTGTGTACTGAACAGCCAATTAAGAATCATTAGTGGGTATTCTTTCCTTTCCGTGTGGTATTATAAAACATCTAAGGGAGAGTGGGAATGCAATGATCTTAGACACACAAAGACTGATTTCGTGCTTTTATCTCTTCTCCTATCATCCATTGTGTATGGCCCATCGCTGGAGTAATGGTATTCACTAATTGCTTAACTACTGCTTTGTGCACCTGGATCAGCATCATTTGGCTCAAAGGGCAGGTAAGGAAAGATTTCAAAGAGATCTTCTAAGAGACAGACCTGGAAATCTTATATATTGAACTTCATCTTGAATTGATTTTGGAAAGAATAGTTGCCCTTTTCTCTGAAATTCAGCAATTATTGTTTCTGTGATAGGCAGGACGTACAGAAGCAATGATGACTTAGATATAGACTCCTCTTTCAAGTGTTACAAAATCTAGATTTTGAAACAATTATTTTTCAAAGAAACTTCTATACTCACCTAAAAGCTCTCCTTAGACTTTAAGTATTGGGAATTGTTCCATCCTTAGCTTTTTTCTCATTGCAAGAAGAAGCTGCTCAAAGAATTACATTTTGTGAATGAAGAAAATGTTCCAAGTTAACATCCTGAGACTTTGCCTGACTTATCAAGTCTATTCAGTGCCTAAAATAAGACTACAGTTAATTAAGTTCATATTCACTGTACCTTTCTAAAATGATAAATCCTTACAGGCTGTAAAAATGAACTATAGTACATTGGGCAAAATATACAGTTTCCAGAGTAAGCACCAAGTTGCCTCTTTGTAGTCACAGCTGCATGTTGTGGCTAAGAATTGCATCATATTTTCTTTCTATATGGCAGTGAAAGTGTTATTTGGGAGACTTTCTTGTTATACAGACACCACACCTCACAACTGCAGAGTCTAACCTGCTGTAATACTAATGTGAACAACGGTAAAGGCTAATGCAGTGTGGAATGCTTACTTCAACCTGTTGTCTTGCTCTGCAGGCTTCCTCCTATAAATGCTATAAATTACATAAAATGTGTATTTTTTAATATTTTTTTAAATATCCTCATATAAATTGTGAAAAATGTTCTTCCAGAATCTCCTCAGATGACACTTCCTCCCTCCATAGTATGGCTGCTAATCTGAAAGAGCATCCTGCTTGTGAACAGATTTTTATTTTCAGGGATGAGGCTCCAATTACTCTTTTTATAGTCATAGTCTCTAGTCTTAGTTTCTCTTTTCACACACATTTTCTGAAAGAACAGCCTTATGAAAATTCTTTTGGTGTTTGGTTTGTTTATTGTGGTCAAAAGTAATTTAGTACAACTGAAACAACCTATAATTTAGGGAGTATTTCCACTTCCAGTGTTACTGCTATATTAACATTAGAGCTGGTTAATAGTACAGGGGAAATGATAGGAATCTGCAGTGTAGCTGCTGACTCTGAATGACAAAATTTTGAAAATTTCAAGACAGGTGCCCAAAAATCCTACTTTCTGTGTCAATTAGTATGAAGTGTATGAGATATGGGCAGTATGACTTACACAATGAAAATTGACTAAAAAGAGTTACTTTATGTTCTTGGTAATTTTAAGATGCAGGTGTTTCTCTTTTTACTTTCTGCAGAAATACTTATCTGCTACAGTTCTCTCTTAGGAAGTAAATTAATACCTTAGGATCTGTCAAGCTGGAAAAACTCATGGTTTTGCTGATCAACATACAGTATCTAGCCCTGCTTTTAGATTGAGCTACACTTTCAAAGTCACCTTTGAGCTGTTCCTTTCAGTGCATCACATAATGGGTACTTTTTTGCTAGGATGTGAGCAACCTGCTCTCTTCAACACTATTGTCCTTCTCTGTTTGTTCCTTCAGTACCACTACATCAGTCGATAATAACAGTTTTTCATGTTTGTTTCCTAAAATATCTAGTGCCCTCTTTACTTTGTGAGCTGTAGATGTAGAGAATTTTACTGTCACTTTTTTTAGCCAGATTTTCAGTTGAACTATTAGAAGTATTTTACTATACAAAGAAAAAAAACCCCTTCAGGTATTTCTGTCTCTCTGAGCAATGCCTAAAGCAAAATCCCATTATAAAATTTATCATACTCTTTGAGGTCCTTTGAGTGGAACTGGCCAAGTGCCCTCCACCACAACCATTTCTATTATGCTCTGTGACACCAGAGAAGAAACATCTGGAGGGTCTTCTAAATAAGAGTTAAGCATTCTTACCTCATCTTTTAGCTATGTAGTTAAATATAAACAAGTCATAGATGAGTGTATGCATTTATTAATCTCTCCAAAATGTATGTAAAAAGAGAAGGTTTAGACTAGATATTAGGAAAAAAATCTTCATGAAAAGGATGCTCAAGCATTGAAACAGTGTGCCCAGGGAAGTGGTGGAACTACTGTCCCTGGAAGTGTTAAAAAAAACAGGTATATGTGGTGCTTAAGGAACTGGTTTAGTGATGACCTGGCAGTGTTAGGGTAGTGCTTGGACTTGCTGATCTTAGAGGTCTTTTCCAGCTTAAATGGTTCTATGATTCTATGTATGGCATACAAATGTTGAGACACCTTCAGAGGCATGTTTTTATATATGTGCTTTATGGGATATATATTAGAACATACCTGTGAATGCCATGTTTTGTAGTGTTGGTCAGCAAACATAATCAGTTTAGCTGACTAACACAAGAAACACATTTATAACTGTTTTGGATGCAATCATTGCATGACAAAATTGGGAATCCACAGGTTAATAGAATTACATTTTTTGTAACCATGAATCTAAACATTTCGGTCAATGTCTTCCCAGAGCTTACTCAAGACTGCCAAAATGTTGCTTAAAACCTACAAACAGCCTGGAAATTTAGAATATAAAGTACTGGCTTGAACAAGCTGTTTATCCCAGGAGCCACATCATCCGCTCTCTGTCCTTCAGTGGTTTCTCTAATAACTTTATTGACTTCCTCATGATTAAGAAAGAAAAGATTATTTGCTTATTCAAGAGGTAGGGTGAGACATGGTGATGGCAGACAGGTTGCCATCTGCAGAGGTCAGTGAACTGGAACTGAGACCACTGAAGAACAGAATTCCCTAGAAAGCAGAAAGGGATCCTGTATTTTCTTGGCAGCATGGCATACTCTGCTTTCTTGAGGGCAGAGCAAGTTTTCTCAGGCTTTCAAAATGAGCTGCCCTGGTGGTGAGAAGATCATTTTTCTTGCATCTTCTGCTCATGTTGGCAAGAAGTTACTCTTATGAGCTGAAATTAGTCAGACCAAGTGAAGGAATTAATTACAAGCTGGCTGTCCTGGTTTTAGCCAGGATGGGTTTAATTTTCTCAGTAGCTAGTGTAGTGCAGTGTTTTGAATTCAGAGTGATAATACATTGTTGTTTTGGTTTTGCTGAATTGTGTTTATCATAACCAAGGACATTTTCTTGCCTGTGTCTCATGCTCTGGCAGTGAGAAGATACACAGGAAATCGGGAGGGAGCATAGCGGGGCCAGGTGAGCTGAACTGGCCAAAGGGATATTCCCCACCATGGCATGTCATGCCCAGTCTATCAGCAGAAGGGCCGATCCGGGGGGAGGTTCAGGGTTGGTCCGGTCCGCGGGTGCTGAGCAATTGTATTGTGCATCACTGATTTTGGGGTTTTTACCCATTATCTATTAGCATTGTAGCTCATTCTACTCTGTATTATTATTAAACTGTCCTTATCTCAACCCACATAATTTAATCTGTTTGTTCTCCTCCCCATTCCTCTGGGTTGGGGGGGAAGAGCAGGGAGGAGGGAGTGTAAGCAGCTGCATGGTTCTTGGCTGCTGGCTGAGGTTAAACCACGACACTGGCTCTGAGCATGCATATATTTTTAATACACTGTAAATCAAATTTTCATTATTTCCAGTTGTGTTGAGAGATGATGTATTTGGTAAAACAAAAAAAAAAAAAAAGAAGAAGATGTAAATGTCCCCACTAACTGGTGTGGTGTAATCTAATATTCAACAATGCTGCACAACATCTGAAGGGCCCCACATTTATCACAGCACAATGCCCACGTAGGAACCTCAGCTGCATTTTGCAGTGTTGCCTCTTTGAAATGTCCTGCTCTTTCATTAACAGCTGTATCACACTTGAGAAGAGCTAATGATAAAAAGATTTCCTGGCAGCAACTTCTTCTGTTAAACAGGGAATATGATGTGTTTGGCATGTATAATTTAGCTAATTTGTACAAGAAACACATTACTTAATCAGATGTAGATTTGGTTACTGCATGATAAAGATGGCAATCCATTAATCAATTTATAGACATAAATACATTATTGTTCAAGAAAAAAACCTTGAATTTAAACACCCTTGAATCAATAAATATAATGAAAACAATGGTATGTTGCAGTCATTTGTTTGATTGTCCTACAGCTGTCTGACACATGGTGGGATTGCTGAAGCATGGAGCCAAACAGGCAACACCACATTTAGTTTTCTTTATTGAAATAATGAAAGGGTATTAATGATAAAGTACAAAAGTGTGTAATAGAAAGTAATGTACTGTGAAATAAAATTATGTTTGGAAATCAAGAAGAATACAATAAAATTTAAAGCCTTAAATGTATTTGGAAACCACCTTGTATTGTTTTTATAGAAGAATGGTTGTAACATACAGGCTATGAAAAATTAAAGGAATGTGTTCTATGAGTAAGATGTATTAATTTATGAAAAAGCAAATACTGTCCTCAGGTTTTTCTTGCAGTACTAGCACTGGAGATAAGGATTGGAAGGAGGCCTACAAGGAGCTGGAGAGGGACTCTTTGTTAGGAACTGCAGTGATAGGACAAGGGTTTAATGGATTCAAACTGAAGGAGAGGAAGTTTAGGTTAGATATTATAAAAACTTTTCCTGTGAGGGTGGTGAGACACTGGCACAGGTTGCCCAGAGAGGCAGTGGATGCCCCAACCCTGGCTCAAGGCAAGGCCAGGTTGGATAAAGCCTTGAGCATCCTGATCCAGTGAGGAGGTGTCCCTGCCCAGGGCAGGGGGTTGGGACTAGCTGTAAGGTCCATTCGAACCCTTAAATACTATGATTCTATGAAATGACCATATTACTGGCTCAAGTTTGCCTTTGCATTTATTAGATTTCTGTATTTTAGGAACCACTGCTAGTGATTGTTTGTTAAAGTCTAGTTAGGGGACACAGAGAAATAGTGGTAATGGATATGATTCCAGTATGAAAATATTAATGGATTATATTTTTATAAGGTTCTGAAATGCATGCACATATCGTGTGCTTCCAGATCCTTCATGGATACTTATCACAAGTCAACAAATTATCTTGCTTTCAAATAAAAGAAATAAAGTGTTTCTTAAATCTTGTTGCCTTAAAACTAATAGAAATGTAACAATACTAAATTATTGGCTGATAAGACAACTGGTGTTTGCTTAGACAAGCAATATAAATTGTACAATAAAGTAAAAATATGCCTTCTTTTACTGTGTCATGTTTCAGCAAAACTGTAGATAAATTGAAACTACACTACTGAATAGGCCATGTGCTCTAAGGAACTATTGTCAGGTTTGTAATGATTAGTAGAGCCTATTTATGTTTCTTTTCATAGTGCAGAGATATCCCACCTGGGCTAGTGAGCTCCTAAATTGGGTGCTTCAAACCACTTCCTCTTTCTGAATCTCTAAATGCTGAGCACTTGTGTATTACTAAAAAAAATTGAATATTTATGTCTTTTGAAAATCAAATAAACACCTGCTAGTGAGCCTGAAGTATTGTTCATTACTTTTCAGAATTTTACAGTAATATTATTTGCTTTTAAAGATATATAAAACATTAAAAAAATCCTTATTTTTAAATGTATGTTTCCCTAGTATCAATCTCTTGATTTCATGCCCAAATCCAAGAATTTCAGGCTATTCAAAACTTCATTTTTCAGAGTAGTTTTCTCATATTCATCCAAGTGATTGTATATGATCTTAAGAGATAAAAGACTAAATCCATGAAACTCTTCCCACCTTCAGAGAAATAACTCCCATCAAAATTACATTTGGTTCTATTTCCTGTGCAGTTGATGGCAGTAATTATAATACGTTCATTGGAATATGACAAAGCTGTAAAAAAACCCTATAAACGTATCATTATGGCAGTTGCCTGGAGACTGTGTGGTGACACCACTGTTGTATTTCCTATAGCATATATTGTTCTTGTATTGTTCTTCCCCAAAATCACTGCTCAGTTTTGAATTCAGTGGAGTTTATAAGTGAGGAAAATGGCACCCAGGTTTTACAAAAGTCTGAACAGAGATGCAGTAAGCATAAGCATCATTTGCAGTCTGCGTGTATGCAGCACTTGCAACTTGCAAATATTTCAAGTAAGAAAAGGCCCAAAGGTTATATATTCAGTCATCATGTTATCTTCAAAAAGAAGAATATGTTTTTGGTATGGACTTTTGCAAAAGATTTAATGTAATGTTATATTTCTTAACACTGAATCCAATTATTTCCATTTCAGAAGACTTCAGTAATTTCTTAGATATGTTTCTATTCTAAGCCACTTCCTAGTGCTGAGGAAATGAATGAGAGATTAAGTCATTGGCCTGGACTTGGGAGACCTCAGCATTACCCTACGTATGCTTCCTGTATAACACCAAATATATTACTTCTTTTCTCTGGCTTTTTTTCAGATCATTGCTATGAAGTCAACTTGTGTCATGGCAACCATGTTCTCTAAAGTCAAAGGAGTGAGAAGAGATCTGAAGCATCAATTGCCTAAGAAATCCTGCCAACCTATGTGGTCAACAGACTGTCATTGTTCACGGTGAGTCATGCACTAATTTTTGTATGACAATATCAATTTTTCCAGCAGGGGAACAACCACCAGATCTCATGAAGATTATTTAAGGAGCAAACTGAATAAGGCCATAGTGGCATTAGAACATTATGAGTTAAACCAGAGACAATATATCTTATGTGCACCAGTCATGGCAAGAGGTAGGAGAGTTGAGGCAAACAATATGAAATGAATTAAGAAATATAAAATATTGGGTTGTTCACACTTTGATCTTACCAGGCCATTTAACCATCAAAGGTTTCTGTGAACCAAAGAAGGCTGAAATATTTGCATCCTCATCTCCTGAGGCTTTCTCCACTGGAAAAGCATACTGGGAATAAGGCACACATCTCTCTCTGTGTGGCATACATGACTGCAGTAATTAAAAATCTGAGTTAGAAGCAGGCACTTTCATATGGCACAGTGGGAGGCTATAGGGCTGCTTTGTGGAGTAGGAGTTGTTTGCACCTGGAAAGTGATGTGCTTCTGAGTCTGCCAGTACCAGAGTCTGGATATTTACAAAATTGAGAATTTCTTTGAGAAGAAAGAAAAAATAAGCACAAACTTTCACTCTTCACATTAACATAAGTTTTTATTTTGTTCTGTTGGTTTTGTTAGAGTAAAAGCAAACATAGACAGTGAGGTCTGTTCTCTAAAGAAATGTAAATCAAAAATAAAACCAGAAGTTGCAAATAGCAGTTACTAGCCAACAAAAAGAAACAAAGGAAGTGTGTGGGCTTTGAGAAGAAAATCAGCTTATACTGCATATTAGATGAGCATTATTATGGTTCCTAACTAAATTTGATGTAATTTCCTTTAGTTTTATATTAATGAAGAAGGCACATTGACAAAATATTTTAAGTCGCACATATAAACTTGAACTGCTCAGCTGGTGCAGGATAATTACTCAATTAATACTCAGAGAACAAAAGAACTAGAAGCACAAAGAAGAAAACTGCAAACTCCAGTTCAGTGGAGCTGTTTGCTGTTTGGGTATCTGGTATCTGTTTTCTCAAAGGTTTAGATCTGTACCACATTAGTCACTGATTTCTGATCTCAAAGCTTCTCAATAATTACAGTAGTGCAGCTTCCCAAACAGCATCACATTTTCCATCATCTAACTGTGATCCTTTCAGCCCTTTTTCAGTAACAGTTACTAGCTGGGGCTACCGGAGCTCCTTGACACTTGGTCAGAACTTGCATATTCCCATTTTCCATTCACTAACTAAATGATGAACGAGGGGAAAAGCTGATGACATGAAACAACCTCACTGCCTAATTCTACCCTTCTGACTTGTGTGCTCTCCCACTACTGATTTTAGTTGTACAGCTTCACTGATTTTTGATATGAATTGTATGGTCTCATTAAGGAATGGCATGATAGATTCAAGTATAATGTAGCTGAGTTCATGTTTTGTTTGTGAAATGCATACTGGGGAAATGGAAAATACTTTGTGGCTCTGAGCTATTGGCCCACTTGCTGTCAGTGCCACAATTGATGGCCCCGTCAGCAGGATAGCAGTGAGATAGTCTTTAGCAGCTTCTCAGGAAGTCCAATTTAATTAAAAGCTTATCTCTTAATACAACACCAAGCCTCTATACGACAAAGAAGCATTTCCCACCATGTAAGCTTTCACAACATCTCACTGAGGAAAACGACGACTTCTCTCTACAGTACTGTGGAGGAAATTACTGTTTTGCCTTTGTTTTCTGTGCTGTTGCAAAAATATGGAGCTTGAGAGGGGTTTTGTTTTCTTTCCTACATGCTTTCCAAGATAACCAGACCATGAAAATTTGAGAAATAACTTGTGATGAAGCTTATTTAACTTGTATAAATCTGATTTTTATGGAGTCTGTACTGTGACTTTCACTCATTGAAAATAATGGTAAGAAGCTAATGTGAACTTGCAAGCAGATTAGCAGGTTCCTGCTGCAGAGTGTTTTAGACTTTATGTCCAAGGAGGAGTCTGGCACTCAAGTTGCTCAAGTGCTCTGATTGTAGCTTTCATTTCAAGAGGTAGGAAGATAGCATGCCGAGCTCCTTGGAGATTCAAAATGTAAGTGTCTAATTATTCACTAGAAGAGTAACTAATTTTTAGGAGGAGGTTAGTAAAAGGAAATCCCAGACACTGCTACTGTATGTTTCCAACAGGCTATAATGATAACCATTGGTATAATTTGAGAACTGTAAAAGCCAAGGAATCCTTTCAGACTGCAGTTTCACAATGGCAAATTTTAAAAATTGGATGTGGAAAAGGTATTAAAAGGTATTTATAAATAAATTTACTTCTCTGTATTTATAGCTTCTGCTTTAAGATGGATCTATTTGCCACAAAGGTCATGAATGTGCATTATGGTACAGTTTACCTATTTTGTTCATGGGAGCAAATTCTCTTCATGTTATGGACAAAGGTTTGAGTAACTGCTATACTAAATGAACAAAAAATCAACCTGTAAAAAAGTAACACACCTACCAAAGACCTTTTTCTATTTATATCCATTAGTCCTGTAGTGTACACCGATAGGAAAAGTGCCTAGACTCTTGGTGACTGTTGCAGAAAGTCAAAGGGTACCAAGTGTCAAAAGCTTTTTCATATGATTCCCAGGCTTTCTAGGGTACATCCTGTATAGCTAGCATATGAATTTAGTATGAAACGTCAGGGGGGAGAACTAATACAGCTCTGCTGGTGTTAAGACTGTACAAATATATTTTAGAAACATTTTTGCAAATGCATGTGTGGTACTATCTTGTAAAAGAGTAATTGTGCTCACATTATACACATACCACTACTGAGGTAAAAATGCAGTTCAAAAATATTGTACATAGTGAACTACAGTCTTGGTTACCTCATGTTGCAGAACTAAGGAGAGTAGAGAGAAGGGATGTGTAGCTCTTTCCTGATTTCCCCATAAACCTACTTGCTTATAAACATGGAAACCATGACAGTGACTAGTACCATCCAATTTGGAAGGTAAGGTATTCCACATTTTCTGTAGCTTCTTGAGAGCTTTGACTCCTCCTATCCTTGAATAAAACACTAGTCCTATCATGAAACATGCAATTATAAAAGGACCCATAAATAAAAGCCTTTCCCTTGAAACTCCATTTGATTGCTCAAAAAATACTGCCCCAATTATGGAGAAAACACCAAGTGAAAGACTCTTGGATTGAGTTCCTTTAAAGAAATACCATAAAAAAATAATATTAGGTCTTTAAAATTATTAGGAACAATAATAATTTTTCCAAGATATCAAAGACCTGTTAACATTACTTATTCAGGCTGACCCGACTTTTCTTGTGAATTATTAACCCGTTCTCATAAGAGTTGTGCTATGTGAACAAGAGATGGCTGACATAGCTCTCAGGTCAAAATTGCAGTTGAGGGAATGAGTTGAAAATATACCACGGAATATACCAAAGAGAAGGGACCAAGTATGATCTCAGTCTAGTCAGTGCATTTACATCAGGAATTGACTCTGCACTTTGAGAATTTTCTCTAGCAATCCTTTGCTATGACTGCTGTGAGCTGATACTGTGCCTTTCTAGAAGAAGGGACCTGAAGCAGGGGAGGAATGAACAGGCTGACCCCTGCAGAGGTACTGCTTTCCCCTTGACAGCGGTGGAGGGAGGGTTTCAAAACAGCTGTATCACCTTCCCTGAAGGAATGCCTTTCAGAAACATCCTGTGTAGGAGTCAAGGGGATATGGTTGTTGACAGGATTCTAGGAGCCAACAGCCTCCTGCAGATCCTGGCACCTCCCTGTGGGATGCACCTGACAGATCTGGGGATGTAGTGAAGAAAAATGTCATCTGTTTTGTAATGTGGACTTCCAGCTTCTCAAGGAAAGGGAAGATTTTCAGTGTTCCCTAAAGCTCAGGACATGGAAAACAATCACATAAGGAATATTCCTCAGGGGATGGCTCTGCAGAGACATATGTTGTTCTCTTTCTGTGATATGTGTGTAATTTTGAATTTCATCTTCTGATACTGTTGTTATCATTTTTTCCCAAGAATTACTCAGTGTAGGAGCACACTTATTCCTCAGAGAATTTCTTCATTTTAAGGACTGTGAGTGCCTATCCAGCCTGCAGGAGGCTTCTTGTAGTCAGATTTTATTGTAGTGTGATCTGTTTTTGAGTTTGTCAGGTCTTTCCCCAGAGAAGTGGGTCACCCTTACTAAATTTCCTTGAATGATTCTTTTTCTGTTTCCTTTTTTTTTTTTTTGCGGGGGGTAGTCTCTGCTTCCATATCACTAATTCTTTGTTTCATTTGGATCCTCTCTCTCCCACAAATCCTCTGCATCAGTATTGGGATATATCCATGTATACACATTCAGGTACACACACACAACATGTAGGCAAAGACCTTATACAAGGTGTTTAATTTGTCTTTCATCTCTCACCTTTAACCTTCTATATTTATAATATTCTCTCAATAGACGATGAGTTGCTCAATTTAACTATCACTCTATTCCCTGTTGAAAAGTTGCCTGAATCATAACCTATAAGAGGCCAAAACTATGAGTGGCTCTGAAGACCTTTCCTGCATACATATGACATATCCTCTTGCCAACAAGGGTGAGGGAATGTTGCTGCACAGGACAAAATGAGCCACAGAGAGCCATTCAACATCACACCGGCCCTGTACAACTCAGAAATTCACTGCTCTGGCAGCCCCTGGTACATCAGAGCTGGAGTTCCAGACAGGAGAGTGCCCAGTAGCTCTGGTACTGTAAGGATTCTCAAAATCTCTATGCATAAATGAGTAACAGTGCACTTGAATGGTACTCACTTGACCATTTCCATTGCAGGAGAGAAAATCATCCCTAACTGCAGTCTCAGGAGATGGCTGGACATGGAGCTCACTCACCAAGGGCTAGAGAAGAGTCTTGAATTATTAATATTAATAATAATAGTAAGTAATAAAGTTTCTCAGAGATTCCTCTACATAGGTTTTGTGTATTGCTTAAATTCTGGAAGTGATTGATTAAATTCAGAAAATGTGTTAGCTGTCAAAATTTTACATTCAAAATTGTTTTGTTAAGTATTTCTATAGAAATACAGATGAACAGTGATTTTATTAACAAACAAAATATTGGCAAATCCAGTTCATTAGTGTGCTTATTCCTTACACCTTACAGACAAGTGGAGCTTCTGTTCCAGCCTGAGGAGTTTGATGAAATTACTTTCTAATCCTACAGCCTGTTTCATATTCATGGATGTGATTCACAAGAAATGAGGGGAGAATCTGCATAGAGCTTTAGGAAGAGCTCAGATGCGAACGCAAGTTCCTGTGTAGTAAGAAACATTTGTGATATCCTGACATTGATCTTGAAACCTACAAATGCTGATGTGTTTGGATCCTGGGATTTAATTCAGACTATTCCAGAGAGAGGAGCCAGACATTAAAAGTTAATTTAGTCAGAAGCTGTTTTTCCCTACTCTTGGCCCCAAGCCGAGGTTGACCTTATTTCAGTACCATTTCTACTAAATATTCTGAGGACAAAGAGCAGGTTTTTCTTGGCAAAGGAGAAGCAGTCTTATCATTATGAAAATATTTGTGACAGCTCAAAGTACCTGACAGTTTTTATTACTTACAGCTTAAATTTGTCATGATGCAGGTAGCTGTGGAGGATGTAACTAGTGAGAAGTAGCTTCTCAAGGGGGTTGTGTGTTCAGACTCAGTGGGAAAGGAGTTCTGGTAAGCATGGGAGAACAGAAGCACTCATGAGTGATATCTAAAGGACTAACATGACTTCTCCATATGGAAAAGATATCTAAGTTTACGATCCAAGTAAGACATTGCTGGCTGTAAAATCATAGCTTCTCCTTATTATTTCCTATGGCTCCCAAATTCTTTATCACTGCTTTCCAAAATAGTTGTCTGCCTAGTGGGTGTGTATTGCTGATATTTTTTGTTTTGGTTAAATCAAATTATTGTCTCCAGAGGCTGTCTGATCTGTGTCTCTACCTTTTCAGTGTTCACTAGTGTGTCAAGCCTCATGTCATCTGCAACGTTTTAATGCTGTCTTTGAAGTAACCATAAATATTTAGGATCA
Organism: Acanthisitta chloris; assembly: GCF_000695815.1. Lineage (NCBI taxonomy): Eukaryota > Metazoa > Chordata > Aves > Passeriformes > Acanthisittidae > Acanthisitta > Acanthisitta chloris. The sequence goes on along the minus strand of NW_008693639.1, from coordinate 65,625 downwards.
TTTCAGCATGTGATTTGCTTTGCAGAGGACACTACTGGTCTCACAGGGAGCTGCCTGTCTGTATATGGGTGTCTAGCACCACTGCAGATACTGTAGTGTATGAGAGATGCCTACATGCTTACTGGCAGCTACAACACAGGACCTGGTAGAGATCTGCAGCCTTGTAGGACGATAGCTAGTCAAGCATTTGAATCTCTCAATGCAACTTGAAAGGAGATTCACTGCAGGACAGATCTTGCTGGTGCATCATGAGACCTATTTGTCCTCATGCAGTTCCTCCCTGCTTCAGTCCCCTCAATTCCCCTGTGCTTTCAATGAAGCCAAATGATCCAGATCCATGAGAGTGAGTTTTCACAGGCAGTTCATCTTCCATTGTCACTGTATCACATGAGAATAATTTCCCTTTTTTCTGTATTTTTGTGTCAACTTTAAATATAATAGTATATTGCACATTTAATAAAGGAAGGTAGTCTGTTTTTAGGGTTTTCTTAAGTGAGTTTCATGATTGTTTTTCTTTAATTCCTTGTCTTATTTTGGACTCTCCTTGCTTACCTCTTATTTCTAAATGACATTCATAATACTAAACATGGAAAGTTTTGTACACTGTGTGATACTGCTGAATATAACGATATCATTCAGGTGCAAATTGAGGCTCAAAATGAAGCATAGTGCTCTCAGCATGTTTAGGTAGTTGGATGTCATTATTCAGCCTGGTTGCACAGTCAAAAGTGTCCAAAAGAGACTAGGTAAAAAAGAAAATACATTTAATGGATTAAAGAGGATTTACAAGAGAGCTAGAGAGAGACTTTTTACAAGGTAGTGACAGGACAAAGGCTAATGGCTTTAAACTGAAAGTGGGCAGCTTTAGATTAGATATTAGCAAGAAATTTTTTACTGTGAGGGTGGTGAGGCACTGGAACAAGTTATACAGAGAAGTTGTGCATGCTCCATCTCTGGAAGCATTCAAGGCTGTGTTCAATGCAGCTTTGAGCAGCTTGGTCTAGTGAAAGGTGTCCCTCTCTGCAGCAGAGATTGAAAGGAGATGTTCTATAAGGTCCCTTCCAAACCAACCCATTCTGTGATTCTATGGTTGTCAAAAAAAAAAGAAAAAGAAGAAAAAAGATGACACTGTGCAACTGAGAGTGCATTCATGTGTGCATCTCTGTGTCTGCATCTGCATACACACACCAATGGCTGCATATTATTATCACAGTTTGTTGCTTATGAAAACAATGCCAAATAAAAATGTATTTTTCACAATGCATATGACTTTTTTCCCTTTCTGTGCTATTTGTATGCTGTAACTGGTTTCAGTGTTGTCCTGTTTTTTCATATCCTCTCATACTGGTTATTTTGTAGTTGATTTCTAGTATTGCTGTGTACAGTTTGGTTCATTACGTATATCCTCAGGAATAGATTATAGTTGCTGAAGATAAAAGGAAAATCGCAGAAACATTGACATTTCGACTAAATCTCATCATTTTGCAATGCTGTTTGCAATTTTCCCATTTGCTAATTTCTTCTTCTGAAATTCTTAATAAAATACAGGAAAAGAGGTCCTTACTCAGAAGAACATTTTGCAATATGTTTTATTCCAAATTTAGATGCAGCATTATTCCTCTCTGTGAGAAATAGTAAAGTTTGGACAAGACTGCTTGCTACTCAAATATGTGGGGAAAGTAAAGTGCAAAAAAAACCCAAAACCGGTAACTGAATCAAATTTTTTTTTGTTTTATGGAAAAATCATGAACCTTTGCTACGTTTGCTTATTCAACTGCTTGACAGAATAAGAAAGCATGTGGGTAGGACTATAATAATTCAGTTCGTAATGCAAAAATATGTGATTTATTCTACTATTAAGTTAACATGCGCAATATATAACATTGGTGTACTATAGCTATGTGAATACACTATTATAAGAGGGAATTTAAAACATTTTGCTGTCATAACTTCTATAGGGAAATAGTCATCTCATCATTCCATTCAGAAGTGGGAATCAAATACTGTTTCAGCTTTTTTAAAAAGTACATTTATTGTCTATTGACATGGTAAAAAAGGGAGGAATTTTAGGTACACTGTAAGTGTACTGGGGTAGAGAGATTTTCCTTTTTTTTTTTGATTGGAGAAAACTTGGAGAAAGGAAGGGAAGAATCTAGGAAACCTTTAAATTTGCAGTATCTTTTTATTTTCTTCCCTCCCACATGGGTACAGATCATAAAAATCTGTGACCAGGAAGGTCACCGTGTTTAAATAGAATTCAAATCCATACGCAGGCCTACAGAAAATCTGCTGTGCCAAAATTATCTGTACTCTGTGGTACAAAATAATGTTCTTGAGTTGCTTTTCAGGCAGACAACTTGACACGCACACAAAGACACATAGATATATTAGAAAACATTATACTTCCCATATTGCATAAAGTAGAAAGAGGGTTAACGAGCAAAGATTACACATTGACGTGCTTTGCTCTTATGTGATAAAAGCATGTCGTTGTGTTCGCAGGGGCAACAGCTAACACAAACTAAAAATGAAATTTCTTTCTCATCTTCAGCTTTTATTGACTTTCATCTTCTTCTTTGCTGCCATGGGCTATTATTCTGTACACCTGCACTCAGCCAGAAATATAATGAAAAAGAATCAATCTCTGAAAAGAAAGTTATCACCGGCCAATAACGTTGGGCCACTTTCATGGGTCCTGCAGTGTTTCATCCAATTGCCAAAATGCCTGACCATTATAAACTGGAGACAGTCTCAGCTGCTCTTCCTGGTAAGTACAAATCACAGTGTGCTATCCAGGCGATCTAGAATGTGATATTAATACTGTGGAATTCCTTAGGGCAAAATGAAAGCAGTGCTAATTTGTGTATCCAGAATAGATTGTCTAAACAGTAATGGAGAGGAATGGCCAAAAAGAATTATTTCTAAGAAGATGGGTGAGTGCTTCTGTATTCTCTGTGCACTGTCTTTTTTGTGTTCAAAGCTGCTCGTGGTCTGTTTATGATTTTCTGAGTTTAAAATTCAAGTATTGCAGAAATTTATTGATTACTAGCAAACTTGCTAGGCATTCCCTGAGAATATTTGTGTTCTAGGCTTTTTGACAGCATGTACAAATATTCTTTTCATGACTGGATGAGCATTGCTGTTGGAATCGGTTTCCCAGTGTTGACATTCATAACTATTTCAAATGATCATTCTGTAACTTTCCACATTAAATTCTTTTATTTTAGCAAATATTCCTGCTACTAAACTAATTTGCTTGAATGTAAATACATAGGTGATATGGATGTTTTTTAAGTAAATATAATCAGGGTTTGACTATCTTGAGAAAGTATGCCTACACTCTTGTGGAGAAGAAATATATAAAATATAGCATCACTACAACAAGTGTATTGTTTCCAGGTTCACCTCACAGTAGATCTGGAAATAATGAGTCTGCTGAGTCATTGATTCAACAGTTGCGGTTGACATGTGTTGGATACACTACAATGATTGACTCGATCTCTACTCCAAATGAATCAAAACTGAATAGTAATTTAGGATATGTCAGAGCCCTGGCACAGATCACTTGCTGTCAGGAGGGCAGAACGAATTGTTTCTCCACAGAAGAGCTTCATAATCAGATATATTATCATGATTTTTTTTCACTCTTATAAACTGCAATTGAAGAACATTTCAGAACTGATCATAAAACCCTCTTGAAATATTTTTTTTATGAACATGCTTCTGTCAGAGCTCAAGGACAAACAATTAAGATGTGTTAACGCAGGTAGAGTTTATTTCCACAGCGTCCAAGACAAATTTGTCAGCATGAGAACCAAACATCACCCTCCAAATGTTTCCAGTTTAACTTCAGCCAAGTCTACTCCATGCACAGCTTCAAACAACACTGCTGTATGTCACCTTCCATGGGAGAAATACTCGGAGAATCTGCACGTACTGGAGAGAAGCTCAGGTAACAAATGCATTCTGTGAGAAATGTACATTTTACTTTCATTTAAGGGTGTCTGAACTCTCACAAAGGAGGAGCTCAGTGGAGGTAGATATCAGCGCTTATTTGGACAGACAGCAATCTACAAGCACAGACAAAGATTTAGACAGCTGGGAAGTCAGACGTAAAGAGGTTCTGCAGATGACCGAGACATTTAGAAAGGACTTATCATGTACTTAAATAGGAATTGAACTCCACAGATTGGCATGCACAATCTCAGCTGAGATGATGACATTCTGCATTTCTGGGCTAGCAAGTGTAAGTGTCTTACACTATTTCATTCACTCCAATTAGTTATTCCACCTGTTGTCTGCTCCTGTGGCAGTTTGGCTGGTCTGATTGTTTATAAATCCAGTGTGACTGGCTGTTTCTGAAGTATCCCAGATATTAAGGAAGGAAATGGGATGAAAGGAGGAGGGAAATGAAAAGTCAGGTCATGGATACGTTAAAAAACTTTGATCCATTTCATAACACGTCTGAAGACATGCTCTTTGTGTGAGGTTTGGGTTATAGTTTGATTCTGGGTAGAGCCAGGACCGTCTACATTTGCCTTATTCTGTTTCTGAGGCTATGGACATGCACAGGTCTGATGTGTGAAAATGGGCTGACATGTTATCTCATGACATACACTGAAGCCAAAAAACCCCTGGTGAGCTTTGTCTGGTTAATCTCTGATGAGACACCAGCTCATGAGGGTTAGAGAACCTGGCTGAAGCCATTTGGCTTTGCAACCCGTGCTCTGAGCTACAGTACAGCTGTGATCACATTTGCCTCTGTCTGTAGATGGAGCCATCTTTCTGCAAACCTTTCTGCAAATTCTACTTTCATTCTGTCTGGTAAAGTTGAAGAGAGCCTGCTCCTTGGTCATCTTCTTTGCAGGTTTATTTAGACTGAGACTGGTCTAAGTGGAAAAATTATATCTGCTCTTCATAAAGACATTTTTAAAGACAAACTTTAATAACAAAATCTGGCCTAATCAAAGTGGTTTCTTTTAAGAGTGTTGTGCTTAAATGTGATCAATTGCCATCTTATTCCAATCCCACTGATTATAAAGCCAATTACATGAGAGCCAAAAGAACACAGTTCCTTCTGGATGCACTGGAAATAAGCCACACTGAAACCAAATTAACTTTTTAACTGCATTCATGATCTGTAAACAGGATCTCAAAAATTAATCATTGTGCTGCCTTCTTTTCTATCACTTCCCACTGCAGCTTTCACCTCAGGCTTTCACAAAGACTACCAGCCCAGAGATTCCACTCTGCTCTCTTCAGCTCAGTCCAGAGAAGCTGATTCCCACTGAACTGATACCCCAGATTTATATCCTAACATTGGAAATGTCAGGTGGTGTTTCCCCATTGCCATGGTATGCTGCAGCTGTTTTCAGAACACAGTTAGGCCAAGAGCTGATTTAAATTATAGCTGTAGTGCCATCAAATGTGATTTCACTCGTACAAATCTAAAACCAGACCATATGCCAAATGGTTCCTATAAAGCAATTCTCTTATACACTCCTTGTGTAGCTGAAGTGCAGCTTTATCTAGAAGAGAGACATTTCCACAGAGACACACAATAAAAAGATTTTCAAATCCATAAATCTGCTTAATGTTGACTACTTGTTCACTCAATAAAATAAATTGATGTTCTAGTACATTTTTTGGTACAGTATTAGCAGATAAACAGAACTTTTTCTTTTCCAGAAGGTTGTTTAAGAAAAGGAAAGAACAGCAGATAGAAGATACATGTTGTTCACTTCTGCTGACACATTTATTCCTTGCTCCCTCTTGCTGCCTGTATTCCTGACCTTCCTGGGATTCTTCTTCTATGCCACTATTAGGACTGTGTTTTGGGGGTTTCAAAAATCAATTGTATCATTCTCACTAAATGATAAATCAGGAAGTGAAGCTAATAAGACATCCCTAAAGGAATATGTTAATAAGGCAGTTTTAGATATTACACCTGAAATCACTTCTCTTTTGGTCATAGTCCATCAAAAGGCTTCCCTAGGCACACTGACTATTGACAACTCAATTTTTGCATGTGGATACTTGTTTCCTGTAGCATGTTTAGTTAGACAGTCTTCTCTTTTTGGTTCTAGGAAAAAACCTTACCTTGCTGTCAATGCTGCAAGCCACTGCATGCTGGAGGAGCAGCAGTAGGTAAGAGAACAGCATCCCAGGCTTTCTTGACTACTCTAAACCTGAAAACATTGTCAAAGACAGAGCAAATGAAACAACTGCAGAAGTACCACACTCCATTTAAGTAAGTCAGCAGATACTGTCTTATTCATATACTTTCCTCTAAGCTTGTTTCCTTTTCTGAGGCTACTTAGTAATTCCTTCAGCTTAATGAGCTATCATTTGGCAACCACTGAGCAACTTTGATTTAGTGATGTGACAGTCTTAAAAATCTGCAGCAAATGTGCTCAGAGCTGGCTGCTGGCTCTCTGGCACACTAGCAGGTACTGACTTCAACTGAAAAACATATATTTTGTTACTGACAGAAACTCCACGTTGTTTCTGTGTTAGTTGTACTGTATGTCAACCTCTGTCAGTGTGGGACTGCTTGCTGTCGTCATATGAAATTAGCCTAACATGTAAATTTATTCAGTTGTGGGGATTGACAGCCAAGGGAGATTTTTAATTCAGAATAATTTTCCAAGCAGAAAGAAAATACATATAAGAAATTCACTCCGTGTTTCCAGTCTAATTGAATTTTCTAATATTTTAAATATTGCAACCATACTGCTTGATGTTTATAATTCAAGCTTCCCTTGATAATACAGTTTTAAAAAATCTAAAAGCTTATCCTTGGGAACAAAAACTATGTTGGCTTCTAAATAATGAATTTATAGTCCTGAAGACTATTATGTAACAGACCCCAAAGAAGTGTTAGCATTCCTTTCCAGAAAGTGACACTTCTCACCATTATTTATCAATTTCCTCTGATACAATTGGAATACAATTGTCCCTTTGATAAGCCTCATTCAAAGTCAGTGGTTGCAAAGGTTGTGACACAAAAAGACAATGGAAGTGGCTGAAAAAACTGATTGGAGAAACTAAAGCCCTGTACCATTTTTTTCCTCAAAAATATAGGCAAATCTACACATGTTCCTTATGCATAGAGAGCAGATCTTGCTACATTGGCAAAGCAGTGTTTAGGGAACAAAACCCTATGCATGTCTTTGTCATATAGACCTTGCTATTTAAATCTTCTGATTTCTATCTATTTCTGTGACTGCTTTTAGACTTCATTTGAGGAAAATTCCAAAGTGTGACTATTAAACCATTCAGGTAAGAATAAGGTTATAATACTCTGGTAGCACTGTGCACTTCACTCTGAATGTCATCTGAAAGGAGAGCTGAGTTTCAGGTACCTGTGTCCAGAGGTCTAAGTGGTTTTGGTGTTCGTTACAGAAAATACTCTTTGGACTCCATCATTGCAATGATCACTATCAGGTTTTCATGATACTATTACTTCTGTATTGAGTTCAAGGAACCCTAGAAATACTTTCTTTTCTTTACTTATGGAACTATATAATATATCAATTCAGAACTTTGATGAGCTTGTGACTAAAATACGTTTTACATCTTCTATAACTGGGACTTATTTTTACTTGTTTTAATTTTGGGAAAACAATTATTTAAGACAAAAATGAGTTCTAATATTGTAACAGTATAATTTTGCTTGGGTTTTGGCTAAAGACAGAATTTCTTTTAAAAGAAAAATAAATAACATAAGCTTAGCCAAGGAGCACTTAATCCCCATGAAATTAATTGTAATGGCACTAGAAAGCCTAATAAATACGTTTTTTAATCCTTATCACAGAAGAAATTCCTACATCAGTTTCAATGCCAGACAAGAGCTAAACAATTGCATAGAATAGGTGTTCTCTGTTCTCTTGCTCAGAAATATCACCAGTGAAGTTGATTAAGGTGTATATGGTCCAGTGTTTCCAGCCATGCATATAAATTTTGTATCTTTCTCTCCCCAGATTAAATATTAAACCCATATTTTTCCTAGTAGTAAACCTTATTTATAACAGAACAGATCAGAAACTGATTTTGTCTACCTATATATTCTTGCTAACCGGAATAACAATAGACTGATAGTAACATGTTGCTGGTATTTGCTAGCATTTTCTGTAATGAAGGAGGACAGTGTTTTCCAGACATTTGGTTTTATACCTAGAAAGAAATGGGTTTCTCTGGCTCCCCAGACACTCTCTTATCAGCAAGTAAGCTATGGCTAAAGAATGTGTTATAATTGCTCACCTTTGTGGGAGTATGAATAACATTCATATTAGATTTCTCATGCAAAGAGGTGCCAGGAAATTCTTTGTGCTCCTGGAGATTTCAATAGTCTACCAAGATAAGGACCATTGATTTGATTTGTTATCTCTTGTGTACTTTGAAAGCCATCATGATTTCTAGTTTTTAATATTTTTTCCCCAATGGAATGTGGATGGGTCATGCCAACAAATATAAAAAATGTGCACAGATAGATATGTGTGTTTATTTTAAAACTTTCAGGAGTCTTTCCTAATCTATTAGTATTTCAAAGGCTTAATGTACAACCAAAATAAGGCATATAGTCATGGTGTTTTCAGTGGACTGCCTTTTCTGCTTCTTTATGTCAACTAAGTGTGGTTTTTATCAGTGAAGTTATAGCTTTCAAAAGATCTGCAATGAGATTTAATTGCTGGAAATTAATAATAACCCTTAAATTTGGAAAACATGGCTAAGAGTCATGTTACTTCATTAAGAATAAAGAAAATATTTATATGGTCTGTTGAGCAGTGAGATAGTACTTCTCAGTCATCTGCTTGCATGGGAGTAGCCCTTTCACAACATCACATACATCTCTTGTATGAAAGGAGATGTTTGTTTACTCCTGTCTTCTCAAATCCATTTCACTGGATTTGAAATCTCTTTGCTAACTCACATTGCTGTAACAGCCCTTGACAATAGTCCTCGTCTCATCTTTCCTCACTGGCAACAACTTGAAAGAGTAAATCACTAAATATCAAGAGAGCCAGTTGGGTAATTGCAGGTAACATGAGGCTGAGTGAATTTTAGCTTTTCAGCCAACATGTTTGCAAAAAAGCAAGTTACATCATCTTGAAACTGTTTACAAATATAGACAGAATTCACCAAATACTATTCATAGACTGGAGGAGGGGACTAGAGACGACAGAAGTGGGAAAAGAAAGGCAAAGGAGCAAGGAAAGAAATGCTATGCAGAAATAGCAGTTGCAATCCCCTTCTAGAGTGTGCTGTGTCAGAGAGATGTTGAATGACCCACAGCTGTGTTGGTACCTCTGGGCCAGCATGAAGGACTTCCCATTCAACCAGTACATCCCCC
>NW_008693639.1:0-56255 GCF_000695815.1 Acanthisitta chloris | reverse complement strand
CAGCAGAGCCTGTATCCCCTCTGCTGCCAGTTAGGCACAGCTACTTAGTATGTACTGAAAAGTAAAACAACAGGGAAAAAAGAAAGGGGTGAACATATGGCAGATGCCTACAAGAATGTATATAAATTGCACTTGGGAGATGTAAGTACATCACCTTATGCCTTATTGTACTCCATTGTGCCCCCACTGCAGTGATAGGAAGTTATCATGCATCTTGGCATATGAAATCTCTCCCCTCTGTTGTTCTGTCCCTATGATTACTTCGCTGGTTTTATAACAACATTTCGTGTTTGGGTTCTTAGAGTATTTCTCTTTTGTTTTGCTTTAATGTTACAGTTATCGTGTCTTTCATAACAAGTACATTGTGGTTCTGAAAACCTCATTACTGCTCCTAACATGGTACAATGTAATTACTCTGTTTTGTTTTGGGGGTTTTGTTTCTTTGGTTGTTTTTTCACCTCTGCTCATTTTTTCTTGCTCTCCTGCCCCTGCCTAACAAAGATTCACTGAAATAGAAAGCAGGCTTGGTAATAACTGCCTGTTATGTTTTTGCTTAATGTACTGTGCAAAATATGACAAGGGTGAATGTTGGTAGATGTAACAGCAGTCAGAATGTTTCTTTATTCCAGCTGTTGGGTCCTTTGTATGCAATAGGTAGAAGTCAAGTTAAGCAAACTGGGAGAGTAAGTTGTAAATCTAAAGGTCAGAAAATTCAACTCTACTTTTTTTTCTCTATTTTCTTTCCCTGAATAGGAAAAAGAAAGTGGTGAAATAGTGTAGTATCTAAGCTTAATATTTTAATTTTTTTTGAAATTATGAATGTCTCAACTTTCTTGAATATTCATAAGTAATTTTTTTCAATACACACTGCAGAGAAATCTCTTTGTGGCTTATTGAACTTGATCGTGATTGCTAGTCCCTTCAGCTAGATGTTGTTTAACTAAGAAACCTTTGTGTTAATTTAATTCAATTTTAAACATTCCCAGCATCCTACTAACAAACTGTACTAATAAACCATTCAAGTCTGACACGTATCTTGCAAATTGGAGTCACTGTGAAAACATGATTTAATTTATATAATTACTATACATTTACTTTAAATGCTAATCTGTCACAACACCACATGTATTTCTTACATTTTCTGAGCGAATATGCTGTATTTCCAATCTCCACACACAAGATATGAAACAGTTGCTGTCACCCATACTCCTTCTTATTCTAGCTTTGATTCTTATACTTGAGAGGTATCTGCATGCCAATTTTTATTGCATTGCTAATCTGAATATATTCATTCTGGATGCATTCATTACCCTGGGCTATCTTTGGTATTCCAAGAGAAGATGCAGCATGATGTATATTCATTGTTTCAGTTCTATAACTCTATTTGTTTATTTGTAAATCAATCTATTTCAAGCCTCAAATCGAGGCTTGCAATGTCAGATGGAATCAAGAATCAAGCAATTCCCTAGCTTCTGTTTTGACAGAAACTCCAGGTTTTCCTGCAGACCTTTGCATAAGATCTACTCTGGAAAGAAAAGATATCTCTGTAGGTGAGAAACATACAACTATATTAGCAAAAGCTGCCAAGTAGGCTGACTTAAAAGTCCATGTCAAGTGTAAATTTAATATACAGGAGGTGACACACTTGTTATATTTAAATTAGACTCAGAGAACCTGCTTCAGGAAGTATCGAGAGCTCAGGGCAGTACAATTATCATGATCAGATGCATCTAGAGTAAAGGATAGATATGCTTCTTTTGTAAATGAACAAATGTGTGTAATTGCATAATTGCTTCAACAATAAATGTCCTGCAGGGTGTCTGCATATGGAAGCTTAATTATGGTATGTGTTTTTTGGGAAAGAATCAGAAAAAAATAAGTCCAGTGTTGTGTGCAATCATGTGTGCTTTTCTAGGTTTTGAAAAAGAAACTATTACTTTGACTGAAAGAAGGCGCAAGGCTGTTGAAAATGCCAGTTTAGAAATTGATTTATATTTCTGGATTCCCTCTGGCCTACATCACCTACTAGTAGATATAGAGCAGCCAGCCACATTCCACATTCCAAATCACACTTTTCAGCATTGCTTTCTGATCTGGCATTGGCACGTGGGTGTTTATAGATGGTTAACACTGCTTTGCACCAATCTCCATTTCCTGCCCATCACTAACACATCTACCCTGAAAGTCTAGGTCATTGATCCAGCAGAGCTCCGTACTCCCTACAACAGCACCTTACATGGAGAAAACCTTTGGGTATCCACAGTCTAATGATATTAGCTCAGCCCTTGCTGGTAACCAAAATTTTCCTCTGCTCCCTGTGCCAATGGAAATGGGATAAAGATATCAGCTGATAGGACTGATCCTTGCTGTTTTCTGCAGCATTCTGCGTATTCAGTATATGTATTTATGTGTTCCCAATGCAATCACCAAATGAGTAATCCCAGGCAAACTTTATGGTGCTTTTTAATAATTTATATTTCAACACTATAGAAGAAGAATCTATTTCACAGTTAGCATTTTTCATACAGTTGCCTTTTGGAATCTTTCAATTCATTCTGCGCAGGCAGAAGAAACTTTATTTTTCTATCAGGACAATAACATAACCTACCCAAGTGGAATATTTGAGGTTATACTGGTGCTGAATTTTAACATTTCTTTTAGAGGTTTTCTCCTGAGATGCATCAGTGAGCTATTTCCTCTGCTTATCTCCTCAAGAATCTGAAAATGTAAGATACAAAATGTATTACCACATAGGAATTTTTTCTGTGTATTACTTTATAGGGTACCTGACTTTGGGCCTCTAGTCTTGCAGTCATAAAAATCTTATTTAAAAGCTGTGGAACTATTTCTTGCCTTCTCTTCAATTTCCACACTTCCTTTTAGACATTCATAATTAACAGCAAATCTCAGATTTGATTTGATTTCTTTCTAATCCTCGCCAGAAGCTGTATGGGAGATGTTCACTTCACAAACCTGCTGATCAGAGCTGGGTAAATGAGTACTTCTATCAGGAGGGCTTGTGCCTTTGAAAAGGTTTAGAAAAGGCTTTTATTTGAGAATAAAAGACAGACAGATAGACATTAGTCTGAGAACTTCAAAAAAGCACAACCCTCTAACCCCTCTCTAATTCATTATGCTGTAAATGTTGAAATGTTTTCCCTTAGGCCTTACCCAGCAGAGTTAGTATTTACAGGGCATTACATGAAATAACCTGTTATGCCATGGGGAAAGCATGATGGAAGGGGAAAAAGAAGATAACTGTATAATATGAGTTTTAGGGGAAAAACTTGCTATTTCCCTCACAGGCAGAGGAGAGTAGGTGGAGTGCAGATCAAACCTATACCAAAAAAGATCAGACTGGTCTCAAGGTTCAGGTATACATTTCTAGCTGGAGCATTCATCCAGGCAAAAAATATCTTGACCGATGGCTGTTTTGTGAATATCAAAGTGCTACAAAGCTGAACCTGACTTGCTCTTTGCCCTATCACTCCTCCTCTCAGTATACATGGCACTTCTTGACTTTCATTAGCCATGCTCCCATCTTTCCTGCGGCACCCATTAGGAACTACCTTTGAAGATCCCAATTAAAAATTTGAAATGCTAAATTTTTCAGTCCTGGTTGAAAAGGAAGGCTTATAGGGAAGCTGAAAGATGGGGGAGCCTACCAGTTGTTGAGTGCCCATGTACTTCAATAAGCAGGGGAATATTTGGGAACCGAATTTCTGGACTTCAGCACCTAAATCCTTCTTTGTCTTTGCCCTTTGGGTGCATAAATACTTCAGCTAAATGATGATAAGAGCTCTTCCCTGGCTTGTGGGAACTTCAGGGGGATAAATACATTTGGAAAGAGCACACACTGTCATGGACCCATGATGTGAAAGGCCAGCTAGCTGTCTGTAGGGACACATTTTGGCTGGTATCTGGCTATAGCCAGCTTCCTCTCCTGGTAACAGCCAGCACAAGCATTCTGTCCTACTATCAAACAGCTTTAAAATGATCCAGAAAACAACCTATAGCTTGCACATAATTAAATAAGATTTTTCATTTGGAGAGTTTCCATCATCCCTGCTCCTTAAGCCTTGAAGTATTTTACAAGGTGAAACCATGGTTTAAATAGACTTTTTAGTATGTATTAACACATGTTTTTTTGGGAAAGAGAAGATGGAGGCAATTTAGGTCGTTTTTGAAGTGTTGTTTTTTGCTGCTGATGTTCAATTCTATTTGTTTTAAAACAAAACAAACTCTCGCAGCAGGAAAGCAAAAGAATAAAAGAAAAGAAAATGCAGCTTCTGTCTGTCAGCTTGTGTCTCTGGAATTTCTTTCCCCTGCAGCCTTGCTGCTGGGATGCTGCAGGCACAGCATGATGGCTTATCAGCCACTCAGAAACTCAGCAAACTTTTAGCAGCCTTATGTTGTTTAAAGCATTGCTTTTGGGCTGAAGACTCATGGCAGTGCTGCAAAAAGGTGGGTGTTTCTTTACTGGCTAAACTCCACATATATTAGGCACAAGTCAGGAAAAGAAGCAAAGAGGAAAAATCAGAAAAATAACATGCTGGGGAAGCAATAAGAGTTGAAATCAAAGATGCCACTTAATTTCTCCTCTGCATTGAGTCTAGTGGGATGCACTTCTCAATCAGGCTAGCAAAGGCACTGTGGTGAAATTAATTTCCTTCATTTGCTGTAGTTGTCAATATGCTGTGTCCAAAAGGCAGTGACAGGCCCTTGCCAAAACGTTAGCTTGCAGAGTGACTCTTAGTGATTTCAGTATCCAATATACCATCCCCCTTTATTAGAGCTGGATGTAGTCTTGCTGATCAACAGCATGGTCAAGAACACTGGGGTGAGTTTAGATCAAACTTGCAGTTTGAATCAGTCTTTTCTAACTGTTATTTCAGTGTATGGTTCCTTTTAAGAGAAAAATTTAGAAAATAGCCTGAAATGGACCTTGGCAGAACTAGGGCTGTAGGGTGGTTATCACCCTCTTTGTCATGAGTGACTAAATCAAACTTGATCTTTTGACATGGTTCAGCCTCCTCTCAACCTCTAATTATATCTGTTGTTCTCCCTTCAATCTGCAGCAATATGTTAATATCTTTTAGTAGCTGAGCCATTATGCCTAATTAAGAGATTGCAAATAAATAGGGGTGGACAGTTCCAAACATACAATAGCTGCAGATAAATAGAGAGGGACAGCTCTCAACATATGGCAATGAATGCAGCCATAAGGCCTAAAGTATGTATTTTAACTGCCAAATTTTATGAGCAGCTTCCAACTGGCTTTCATTTGGCCTCAGCTATATGTCTGACAATCATTGTAAACACAGGTTTTGTGCCATATCGTTTTTGTGCTCAATGGCTAGAACTTATGCATGCAACATTCATTTGCATTATAGACTGAGGCTGTTCAGAGAAGAAATATTTTATGTTTGAACTGGCTATGCTGGATGTAACTATTACTGCAAAGTAATAGTTCACGTTACTATTACATTCCAGAACAATATAAAGGTGATCACTATTAACATCTGATACTACATCTCAATGCTCTCTATCCATCTTTTTTAAAGATTCCTTACTAATATTGTAGAAATATTATTTGACTGCCCAGTCTTTTTCAAATTACTGTCCAATGTTTGTCAAATGAATCTTAATGATTTGCACTTCAATATAAAATAGCCATGGTGGCATCTCAGCAGAAAAGAGACACCTTGAGAAGAACTGAATACATATGGCCTCATTAATAATTTAATTCCTTTTTCAATTCTTACATAAATGAAGGGCAAGAATTGCTTCTCCTAGGCTAATTTGCAATAAAGTAAAATAGCAGTATGTGGTGAGCAAGCACCTAGGAGGTATATGTCTAGCAGGTAGCATTATTCTGGACACAGCACCTTCCTGGAAAGGCAGAGGAAGTATGAAATTTGGGATTATTATTGCTCTGACTCTTGCTAGGGAAGGAAGACTGACAATGACCATGGTCTTGGACTGGTGCTGCCAGTTTGATGAAGATGCTCAGACCTCCCTCCAGGCACGAGCATTCTCCCAATGGAAGCAACAGATGCTAAAGACCCTATAATGAGGAAAAAGAGATCTCTTGGAAAATACACTGTTCCTCTACCCAGCTGCCATCTCCTTTTCAACAGCCCATGTAGTAAGTCTGCCACTTTCTTTATTCTCCTACTCAAAATAAGGAGCCACTTTCCTTATGCCTTAAGTTAGACCTGCTGGTTACTATCTCTGTGTTTACACTGCTAGTTAACTCTTGAGTGTACATTAATTTCAGATAAAAGTAGTACCATTTTTTTACATTAAACACATAGTTTTCAAAGTAACATTAGTGCCTAAGTGCACAAAGCAATTATATCACTTCATTTGAAAGGTCAAAGACTTTTTAAAAACTGATGCTGCATTTAAAAGCCCCTGCTGACCAAATATAAAATGAGTAAAACACGTTCTTAAGGCTCTTCAAGCAGGATATACTACCCTTATGTCACCTAATTGAGCCTCCTCTGCTACAGTCTGAGTGTCTTCAGAACCAAGCAAGAATGAACACCAGGAAATTTAACAAGATGATTCCTAGAAGAAATGGGGTTTAACTACAAGATTTTTTTTTTTTTGCTATCAAGATTAGGAAGCCAAAGTTTCCAGGGAAAAATGGGGGGTAAAAAAGCACTATGGTCTAGACAGTCTGTGCAAATGGGTTTTTTCAAAGTTATTTTTTAAGGAAAACACGAAAAAATATATTCTTTTTATGTAGGGAATAATTTCTGCAGCATTTCAATGCTAGAAATATGGTACCTGCACACTGTGAAATGCATCCATTGCACAAAATATTCTTTATAACTGGCAACTTCTGAGGTAAATTAGTATAATAAAAGTAAATGCAATTTCTGTAATTATACAATTGCAAATCTTAAATTCATTCAAAGAAAGAGTGAATATGATTTGCACCTGTGAAACTAAATTCTGTATTTCTCATGAGGAGAATCTGAACCTCTAATGCAATCCTGTTAACTGGAAAAATAGAGGTTATTTTGGATACTGTATGACAATGTTTTATCCTCTTCTTTTGAAGTGGCAGAGAGAAAAACAACCTGGGCCCTTCCTCTTTCTTGCTGATACAAATTATTTGCTTATGCCCTTTATAATTACTGTTTCAAATTTCTACCTGTCAGCTCTTAAACATAATCTAAATTCAGGTGCCTAAAATTCATTTCTTCCTCAGCTGTTTCTGTTTCTTCCTTCATTCACAGGGCACTGTCTGAAGCAGAGGTGGGTAAATTGCAAGGAAGGCTCACAGAGTAACCAGAGCTCACCAAGAAATTGGAGGTCTGACCTTGCACCTCTGCATTCAGCTGGTGGTTCAGGCATGAAGGATGGTGAGTGGCAGCTTATGGCAATTCACACTATAATGCTCTTTCTGGGAAAAAAAAACTACTTTACATCTCATTGATTCTATTTGTCTTCAAAATAGGGATGGTTTGGACCTTATAAATTGATAACTTTCATGAGAACTACAAGGTCTGCTGAATTGGAATGAAACTCTCTCCTCACCCCAGCAAAGTCAATTCTAAATCTCAGGTTTCACTGTGTTTTTTGTAATTGGAAAGTAAAACAGGTTGTAGACAGTAGTTGTCACCAATGAAGTAGTAACTTACCCTGTTATCTCTAAAGATTTGACTTCTTTTGTTTCATTGTAATTTATAAGCATTATCAGATGTTAATTATTGTTTGGATTAGAGTTTTCATGAACATACTATCAGTGATTAATGTTTTTTTTTTGATTGTCCTTTGAGGACATGTCATATATTTTCCATGTCTGGTCAGTTCAGCCTCATGGGTTTTTTCAAGGTTTTGCTAGTTATTTTAGTTACTATTATTTGAAATAAAGAAATATGGATAAATCATGGCTGGAGAAATCTCTTAAAAAGGGTGGAAGAAAATCCTTGTGAAGGAACATGAAACAAATAGCTTTGTAACTTGCTTAAAAATTAAAGCATTAGTAAAGTTATTTAAAAAAATTTAAAATAAGCATCCTGATTGAGAGAGGTAGTAGTTGAGATTTATTGGTTGCCAAGACAAATTTATGGTCATTTTGTCTTGCTATGTGCACATTAATTATGTTTCTGCATGATGTTATGTATAACTAACTAATATCTTGGTTGAGTTCATCCTTTTGTCAATGATTTATTAACTATGAAGACAACGTCTGAGTGACCCCAGACGACTTTATTAATTTAGTAGGGTTTTTTCTTTTTTTTAACAACAAAAGAAAGATAAAAATAATATAATTTAAGTCGTTTCTAATACTCTAATAGGTTTCTTTTGAAGTTACAGTGTTAAAGTCTTTCTTTATGGAGGCTATTGCCAATATGATGACTTGGAAACATCATCAGAGAAACAGAAGGTGGAAGAGAGATTTTTTGAGTTATAATTTCAATTTTTTTTTAGCTCAAACAGTATCATGAACTACTTGCATGCCTATACTAACAATGGTTCTCAGTGTAGGTGGCATTTTCTTTAAGACGTACTTCTTTGCATTCAAATCAACATCAAAATCCTCAGGAGTGTTGGGAATTGGGAATGAATTCACTACGAACACAATGAGACTATCTTTTGTTCTGGCCTACAGAAGACAACTCTAGAACTCATTCTGAAATATGTATTTTGGACACCAAACACTGTGTGCAAATGGCACCACGGAAAAGCTTGGAATCCTTATTATCCACAAATAGTTAACATCTTCTGGAAAAAAAAATATTTAAATACTTTACTGATTAATGAGATCCCATATAACTATTTTTCTATTGTGACACTATTTTATATATATTTTCATGACACTGTCTGCGTATATTTGAGATATTTTTCTCTTCAGTTTAAGGCCTTAATTAAGAACAACTGACAGTTCCCTTTAGCACCTCTGGTAGATGGATCTAAGAAAATATAGGCTTTGCCACACACATCTAGAAAATTATAGCACTGATAGTCTTCAAAAGGTTATGGCTGTTTTCTCATATGATATTTATTACAGTCGTATCCTGAAGCTGTAATCCTCAGTGCCAAGTTGACCCTCACAAATAATTGTGCTGAAAGTGATGTGTGTCCCAGCCCACACCAGTCACACAAAATAGTGGTGGCAGGCCAAAATGTTCAAAGGGTGTTATTTTTAACCAGATTCTGGATTTTGTTTTATGCTATCATTAACAATTCATGAAGCACTTATTGGAACTAATAAACTGATTGCAAGCTCGAAAAATGAATTGATTAATATAAAATGTAAAATGGAATAGTGATGAGCTCATTTCCATTGTAAATAATGGAAAATAAATCCAATAAGTGTCTGCTCTTTGGACTGCGAATGAAATGAACTCACCTCCAAATCAGTCCATGATAGTTAGTCCTAACTGACTTACAGAGGTTTTCTTAAGCCAAAGCTAACAAAGAAGTCACGTTTTGAAAATAACTTCTGGCGCCTTGTGCACCAGCCAACCACCTCCCACGGACTTGAAGTCAGTATGTTTAATCATGACTCTGCTTTCAGTGTGTATTGCTCTACCTGGATCAACTTAACTCAGAATTCTCCATCTTTTTATACCTTAATTCCACTTTATGGCAGACCTGAGGAAAAGTATGTTGTTGTAGCAGAAGGTCTTTTTCTCCCCTTGTAATGATAGAGTGGACAGGACTTCTGCTGACCTTTGCTGATAGTCTCTTCAGTAGGAAAACATGTAATTTTATGCATCTTTTCTGTATCATAATAATGCAGACAAGACAAAATAGGAAGATTAATAGATCCTATCTCTGTTCAGTGACAACTGAGAAAATTAAGGGCAGAAGAGACATATTTAGGCCGAGCTAAAAAGTCCTAGAAGACAGTTAACAACAGGAAAATAATTCCTTTTTACTGAAAATTTGGAGATGCAGGCTCACAGTGCTACATATTTTGTGTGTTGGTGTAACAAGAGACAATGGAATGTACAAGGGAACAAAGTAATTTTGATTTATTAGCTCTTATTCTAGAAGATAAGTGCTGAAAGTTCCTGTATGACACCAACCCCAGCAGTGTTGAAAATTAGCTTTTGCATGACTGTTTGCTGTGTAGAACTGTCTACATAAAATTGTTTCTGTTGCATTAATCTTTTGTTTGATGAGCCTTTCTTCTAGAATATATTCCAAACATTTAGCCTATTTTTCAAGTTGTATTTTGTTGGATGCTTGGGCAGAAATTTGGGGTTATTTTTCTTGCTTCATTCTAAGATGATTGTACATAATTCAAATCAGGAACTTTTTCTTATATTCATTTAACATATATTTGTTAAATTTAATTCTCAGCTAATTCTCAGCTACTATCAGTCATGTTTAATGAAAAAAAAAGAAAGCCACAACAAAACCACACTGCAAAACTAAAAGCCTGTAATTAAAATGTTTAAATATTCAAACAATTAAGTAAAATTCAGTCAGAGTTGAATCATAACCTGTCCATCCATAAGACATTTAGATTTCTCTGAGTCTTGATTACTTGTGTCATATACAAAATAGTTCCAAACCAGTTGTTACTTCATATTTTCTCGGTCCTACATGGATTTAATCAACATTAATTACACTGTAAGTCTGTCAGTGCTGACCTATTTAAATACAACAGGTTGTGCTTTCAAGGCACCAGGCCAAAATTACAAGCCATCGTAAGTTCCTCTGGACTCCTCTCTTAAGATATATGTATTTCCACAGAGCTGCTACTGACATGAGGTCTTCAGTGGATTGGTGTCTCACTATATACACACACCTCAGCTGAACAGTATGTACCATAAAGTAATGATACCCTGAGTTATTACTTCATGTGGTTAGTAGATATCACACATTCTGTTGTTTAAAAAAACCCCATTAAATATTTAAATTTATTTGGTTTATTCTAAAGCATGGCATTAGTCACCAAAAGGTGACAAGGGCCACTCACTGTATGGGTTTTATTCTCTAGAATTTAAAATTAAATCTGAATTCTGTGGCAAATTTAATTAACAGCCTCTTTATTAAACTAATAGATGCTTTTTCTTTGGCACTTCATTTACTGAAGTCTAGTTCTTCTGATGACTCATAGAAATAATTGTGGCAGTGGGGATCACTGAATAGACACGGAGCACTGTGTTTGCCAAATGCTATCCTTAAAGCAAAAAGAATTCCATATGTAACTACAAAAATTGGGCATTTCTCAAATGATAAGAGAACTACTTTGCTCTAAGGCAGCTTCGTGGGGCACCATCTGGCTTCACAAATCTTCAGAAGTGAGATTTTCCTGGAATGAAATGTATCCAATCAGCCTCTGTGAAAGTGTGTAATGTAAAAAATCCTTCATTATCGCATTCATTCGGTGTTCCTTGGTAGTCTAGATGAAACTGGGTGCAAAACCCTGATTCTTTTTATACTATATAGGTCTTGTTTTCAGTGTTTGGTTATGCACAGTGTTTTAAAACTTTGGTCTCTGTTTCCTTCAAGGAAATCATGTCAAATGGCAAACAGCTTTTTTATCATTTTACTTTTATTGAAGGATTTCTTTCAACTTCCACTGACCTTTCAGCTAGAATGTAAGTTTAAGAATACAAATTTCTGAAACCCAACTGCAAGTATTTTAAATATTCTATTCCAGGCAGTCTATGATGTAATGCCTCTCTACTGAAGATGGAGAGCTGATATGAAATATGCTTTGAATGATGATCTTCACATTTTAAGCCATGGCCCAAAGTTTTTCCTATTACTTTATAGTAAAAACTCTGGAGCTGTAACATGCAATACTGGAGAATGGGTGGCATGATATTTCAGAGCAATTTTATTCTGAGTATAAGCAAGAATAAATTAGAATAAAGGTTCCAAATTTTTCCTTGCATGGGTACAAGTTTACCCTCAGACATCTGGTTGCACACATTAAAGCAGTTTGCTATTTGAAGTGGGAGTAGATGACAGGATGGCTGTCACTGGATTTTTTTAAGGATGAAGGTTTTGCTTTTTAAAGCAAAAGGAATAAAGCTCAAGGTGGTATCTTGCCATTATACATAATACCTTGTACATTCTGATCATCACCAATACCAACAATGAAAATATCTTTTAATCTTGTATTTAGCGTGAAGCAAAGCTTTATGAAATTTATTTATTATTTTGCCTACAGCAAAGCACTCACTTCTGGTTAAGACCATTTCACCCAAATAGCACTGGTCTGATACAGAAAGAGAGTCTCTGGAATGTCTGGGCATTGTTCATCCCAGTTGCATGTGCAAGAGAAGCCAGCAACCTCAGGGAAGGCTTCCCCAGGCTGTCTCTGACAAAGAGAGCAGTTTGTGTTCTCAGGACATCTTTGCAAATCTTAATATAGAGGAGATAGCTAAACTTTTTATCATATAGGAAAGATCTAAAATATAAAGAGTCCTCAAAAATGCAAAATAATATGCCATATACTAAGAAGTTTAGCATCTCTGCATCACCTCAGGAATTACAAAGAGAATAAAATTAGCTTAATCCTAAAACAGGATTGTCTTGCAGGTTATTGTAGAAAAACATCTTTTTATGCATTTTTCTTAAAATTAGACATTAAAATAAACAATGTGATCCTGAAGAGGCACTTTTTGAAAGAAATATAGTAGAATGCAACACTTTCTGCATTTTCAATACATTTTAAAAGAATGCCAAATATTACTGATGAAATGTAGGTCTAATGAAACTAAAATGTAGACTAAACTTTTATATTATGGGGGGGGGGTTTAGTGTTGGATTTTTTTTTTCATTAGGTTTTAAACATCAGAGGGAAACACAAATTGCAGAGGGAGAAAGAAAACAGTGTTGCTGTATGTTCATGTTGCCTCTGCCCCTCAATTCCAGAGAGGGTCTGCCAGTTCTTCAGTGCTGGTGGTTGTTTCTATGGTAATTTGTCCTGATGTGCAGAGAGGAGGGGACCAGCCCCACTCCATTAGGAGTAAGGATTCTCTGTGCTCCTGTCGGTTCTGTCTCTCTCTGATAATGTAATGCACAGACAGCAACCATTACAGCAGTGGCACACAATTATTATATAGTTGACAGTGTTTAAGTGAGGTTGTGGTAGGCACAGTCCTTGGCAATTATAAGAGGCTCTTTCTGTACAGAAGAGCCCACAGCCTAAACAAATGAAGCCAAGAGGGATGAAGGAACACTCATAACTTAATTTTGCAAGTGGAAAACAAGAAGAGAACTTGTCGCTTGCTCCAGATAAGTTGTGAAGCCCACAGCAGCAGCAGTAACCCAGGTCTCCACAGTCTTCAACCAGCACTGTAAATTTAAGATCTTCCTTCTGCATTGACAAGATTGTTTCATAGCTGCTTTCATTAACTTTCAGGCCCAAAAACCCCCGGTGATGTTCCCATGGAGAAAAAGGCTGTTTCTTTCAGATTTTTGTGTTTGATGTTTCACAACATTAGGCACTCCCTAGACCATATTTTGGATATCAGGATAGATTATATACAGGGCACCCAAGTTAAACCAGTGTCAAATGTATGAGAGTTGGAGGTCTGTCACTAGTCATGTTCCCCAGGGTTCAATACTGGGCCCAGTATTGTTTAACACATACATCAATGACTTGGATTCAGTGAGAGTGCCTCCTCAGCAAGTTCACTGCTGACACAAAGCTGGGAGGAGTGACCAATACCCCAGTGTTCTGTGCTGCCCTTCAGAAGGACCTCAACTAGCTGGAAAAATGGGCAGAGAAGAACTCTCTGAAGTTCAACAAAGGACAGTCTGAGAGAGCTGCACCTTTCAGCCTCTAAAAGAGACGACTTGGAGGGGCCTTATCAATGTCTGTATCTGAAGGGAGGGTGTCAAGAGGATGGAGCCAGGCTCTGCTCAGTGGTGCCAAGCAATAGGACAAGAGACAATGGGCAGAAACGGATGCACCTGAATATGAAGAAAAACTTTTTTTACTGTGCAGGTGACTGGGCACTGGAACGGATTGCCCAGAGGTGCTATGAAGTTTCCATCACTGGCAATATTAGAGAGTTGTCTGGTTGCAATCCTGTGCAATGTGCTCCAGGATGATCCTGCTTGAGCAGGGAGGTTGGACCAAATCACTCACTGTGGTCCATTCCAGCCTTATCCATTCTGTGTTATTCTGTGAAAATTTGTGTTTTGCTACTAGGCCAGAATAGCCCAACAAGTTTTCTCAGCACCAATACACAGTTTTAATTTTATTTCATCCACCAATGCTAATAAAAGAACACTCCAAGGCGAGAATTTAAAATGATTAATTACAATACTTTAAAAGATGAAAAAGAATCTGTGTGTGTCAGTCATCCTCACGGGGCAAGGAATAATGAAAATGAAATGCACACAGGAATGAGTTTTCTATTGTCAATGATAAAAGTGATAATCGCCCCAAGTCAAAGCAAAATGACAGATGAAAGAAACCTATAGAACATTGCCTAAGGGAGCTCCCGAGGCCGGCACTCAGTACCACATATACACATGCTAGACTGATATTTAATGAAGCTCTGGTTGACTCTATAATGAATGTTGAAGGCTCTCTGGAGCATCAAACATCATTTAAGACTGCTAGAAGCAAATGCTTTATTTTTTTTGCTCGTGGTGGGGGTAAGGGCAATTCTTAATACCATTTTTCAGCTCTTTTAATGAATAAATTGAATTTGGGAGAGGAGAAAAATCTCTTTATGATGCAGAAAATGTATTTGTATGTTGTATTTTTAGCATTTTTATAGATATAAAAAGAAAGGGAAAATGCAGCAGGGGTAGCATAATGGGTTAATGAGAAAAATTAGACTGGTTTAGAAGACTCTATTTTTTATGCCAGCAAGGGACTAGTCTGACCCTTGTGATATAAGGACTATCCGATAGATTTCTAAATCATGTCTGTATGGTCTGTGGTCAAACAGCTGAAGGTGAAAAAGAAATTGAAATAGATTCTCACCCATGATTTAATACAGATCTGGTGACTGTACTGTATAAATGTATCTTCTAAAGACCTTTGGGACAGTACAACAAGACCAAGCCAATAAATAATGGTTCAAGTTATATATTGGTAGTAGTGCTGAAGCCCATAGCACTGACAGGCAGAATTTCCTATCTGTTTTGATCTTAATCAAGTTATCTATGTGCCTTTTGTGGCTCTCCAGAGACATTTTTTGAAGTTAACATCACTACATCAGCTTTTGTCCAATTGATGGCCCAAATTATGCCAGATGTTTTTCTCTCCTCCACCCTTTCTTTTCAGCATACTAATTTCACTTTTACTAGAATCAAATTAAGCAGAATATGGTTTAATCCTGCCCCAACCAGCAATTGGCATTATTTGCATCTGTAAGGTTCAAAATGTGTCAACCCCCTGGAGATGTAATGCTAAATTCCTATCTCTGTATTTTTGCTGCCTTGCCCAGGCATGCAGTATATTAAAGACATAAATAAAAAGGATTCTGAAAAAAATAAAGCTCAAAACTTAGTGGCCGCTGGCAAGTGTCAGCCCATGGTCATTGTAATGGGAAAAATTTAGACTTCTCTAAGTGGATGCCAAATCTTGAGATACTGAAATTTTGAGATTTTTCACCTACATCAGTTAACAATTTGCCTACAGCCCACACAGAACACACGAAAGAAAGAAAAATAACTCATGTTATTCTACAATGAATATTTTGGTATGAATTAGGTAGAAACTCTTTTTACCGTTCTGCTAAATAAGGCATAACACCCTTCAATGAATTATGCATGACAGTAAGCTCACTTTTCTGGGTCTCAAAATTCTTTACACACAGGTCATCTTAGGTACTGTGCAGCATCCTGAACACTCATTAGCATTTCTAGGCATTGAACACAACTGAAAAATGATGCACAGCCTGCAGAAAAAATTCACAGTAGTTACCATAACATGAATGGGCATGGCTGGCATCGCAGCAAATTTAATGTGTAATCACCAGATAGTAGATTTTCTACTTCAAACTTAAAAAATGTGGGATCTCTTCACTCCCATTGTAAGGCCTTTAATTGTTTACCAATTAATTGTTTACCAATTAATACCACAGCAATAGTTGGGAACCACATCATTCTGGAACCATTAGTACAATTAATTGTGGGTTAATCAGGGCAGAGCAGCAAATCACCAAGAATAGTTTTCAGTTGTTGGAGCTAACAAAACTCCTTTTCCTTCCATCAGGCTTGTTCCCTCCTGCATGTGGAGTAAGTCCTGCTTCAGAGACAATACGGGGTAATCGAACTAAACACTGCCCCAAAACTTCCTACATATTACATAGGACATATTCCTATGGACCAGGACCAGAGAAGCACACATGACTTCCCTAAACATTTTAGCTACCATCGAGGGAATTTCACTCTGGTTTTGAACAAGTTTGAGTAAGCTAAATGTAAGTGTTCCAATCCAGGGTGGAAACAAAACTAGAAGTCAGAGAAAAGCTAGCAAAGTGTTGCTAGTATTTTGACTTGCTGATCCCAGGAACAGGTAGCCTGTGATACAAGATATATGTTCAAAAGTATTTCATGTCTTTTTGTTTAGCCAATCAACACCCTCATGCCTGGAAGTGGTCCATATCAAAAGCTCTGTATGAGTCTGACGGGCAAACTCCTGCTCTTGGGTAAGTTTATTCCATTGATTTCTTCAGGCATGCTACCATTTTTTCATATTTTACTTTTTTCTCTACTCTTCTGGTATTCTTCTAATGTTGTATAACTTCTGCTGGAAGCAGTGACTAAACTCACAAGTGGAAAGCATCCTTCCCAAGAGGAGATGATATGCAAAACCAATATATAATATTTGGAGTACTACTGGGAGGGGTTACAGCATATCATAATGTGTAATTTATCAACTAGGATGAAGCTGTACAGTCTGCTCTAAATGTTTCATCTGACATTATATATATATAAAATGCTCTGAGGTCTTCATTTAATTTTTTCAAAATGCAGCTCATTTTAAGAAATAAAATAGATGTCTAAAGTGCAGAGCCTTCAAACAGACTCTCTGTTAGAGCAGGGTCAAATAATAAGCTTAGGGAAAGTGAATTTCTGCATGTATGTGTGAATTAAGGAAGCAAGAAAGACATTTGCAACACTGGCAAAGCAATATGAGATTTCAAATTATAGTGATACTCAGAATACAATGCCAGAATGTGTTTCATGATTGCTTCGCAGGGAGTTTCTGCATAAATTTACTCAGTTTGTAAATAAACATTAGCTTTTTTTGTCCTCTCTAACAGCTTTTCATTCAGGCTGGGGTCATACTTTTTCCATAAGATTTTTGAAGAGGATATTCAGAGATCTTCAGTCACACCCCAGCATCCTCTGCCATCAGATAAAGCCCTTGCTGCTAGGGCAGCCACGCAGTCTTCTTGAAGGTGGAGCTGATGGAGCTTTAAAACTCTATTTTGATTGAGAGGAAGCCACGGAACGAAGCTGTTGAGTGCTGTGAGTTTAATGGGGTGGCCCTGAGGTGTATCGGAAGCCTCGAGGTCCATACACTGAATTCCATCCTCATTTCACAGTCTGGGAGGAACCTCAGTCATCTGTAAGTTGCAGAAAGCCCTGCTCTCTGAGAGGACAATTTGGAATTTGTTTTCTAATATTCTTAATTTGGTTGCATATTTAGAGAGCTGAATCACCCATATTTTAAATCAAAATCAAACATTTATTTGATGTTGCTTTTTAATTGTATTTGAATTGCAAAATGCCCCGTGATATGCTTTATTAAGGATACTGCACATTATTATGAATATTGTTGTTAGCAACAATAAGGATCAAAGCTTGTTTCTCAAAATAGTGTTGCTTACCACATTATTCAAACATGAATATAAAGTTGCACGTGTAGATACATGCTCAGACTGCAGTGCATGATATTACTTGCCCCTGACATTTCCAGAAAGACACAAATAAAATCTGAATGGTAGCTGTGAAACCCTTACGACTTTATGATGCATTGGGAAAGAGAGGAAATACAAATGTATTCACAAAAGTTTACATTTCAGACTAAATTGAAATAAAGTCATTTACAATCCTCCTCATCACCTTTGTGAGGTGGGAAAAGATCATGCTCACACATACACATATACATATATATATATAAAAATATTACAAAATATGTATGAGCCCTTCTAGCAGTATGTAGAACAAGAAAAACCTCGGGAGGATCAATATTCTGTGTGAGCAAATTGATGCATATGAACAGAGAAGATGCTCATTTCCAGATCTCCTAAGGGAGCAAGTTTTAGATAATTATATGGCAAAAAGACCTTTTAGGATCTATGAAAACACACTTGAAAATGTCAAATGCATAGCAGCCATGCTTCACCTGTAATGGTAAAAGCAGCACATTCTGTAACCTTTCCCAAAACAGGTTTACTAAACACATGAGTTGAGTTTTACAGCACTGTAAATGTCTCTTGCACTGTACTATTAGGGAGTTGTGCTGAACAAATACTGGTGTCCTGCTGTATGTCAGGATGTTGCGGATGCTTTGGGATTTTCTATGAAAAGAAAATGGTAGACAGAGCATATTTGGAAGATGACAGATGGGGCAGACAAATCAGGGGAAATTATTATGGAAGGATGACCAGAATTTCTTAACTGGGGTGTTCTTGCAACTTGCTACTTTAGAAACAGAGGGTCTACCAACTCACCCCCACACCCCCAAAAGAAAAAAAGCCCAGCAGCACATTGTGGCTTTCATCACGATAGCATCAACCATCTCTGAACTAGCTACCTACAGCTTCTGCCCAATGTCCTGAAGGAGATAGCTATCCAAGGATTATGTAATCAGAATTTTGTATGTCAAACTTGAAACTGCACAAAAGGGTGAATATTTTACCAGATTCACAGTCCATCCTCTATAACCTTTTTATGGAGTGTGACAATTTGGGGGTGGAGGAAAGTATGCAAGTGCTTTCACCCAAACCAGTCCTTGCTCTGGGGGTAGGAATAAATTGCCTTTTTGCATCTCCCTCAGCAGCAGAAGCAGCTGAGGGTGGCATCCTGCCCATCCTAGACTCTGCTTTGATGGCCACCAGGTACCACCAGGAGCTTCTTCATGGAACTGCTCCCTCAGCCCCTGATTTGAGACTTTCAGGTAAGAAAAGGCAGAGTAGTGCCTGGTTTTCAGGCTCCAAGGCAAGACAGCAGGCACAGCTCGGACACAGCAGAAGCAGAAACTCACTGACTCCTGCTCAATGCTCTTGTCAATGTCTCTCAGTTTAGTGATACAGCATTTTCCAACTTTGATTGGCAGGACTGGGCAGCAGTTCATTAGAAAGCTTAAAACCATCAGGTTTTGGCTTGATCACTACATGGACATCAAGTCAAGCACTCCCTAACTATCCAGAATATAGTGTCAAACTTTTTATGAAGCAAGATAGAAGCTTTAAAAAAAAATAGATTGTCACTTACAATATATGACAAGGTTTCATGTACTCAATGTGCAGAGCAAAAGCCACACTATGCAGACAGTATACTGATAGATAAAATTAATTGTTGATTTGTTGTTTGGGTTTTTTTTTCCCACAGATGGAAGAGGAGTTACAATGCAGAATACCACATTTTGGTATGTACTTGCCAATCTTATGTCTCTGCATTACATATATTACTTGTAGAGTTTGTATTCCTTTTCAGACAAGAGTTTATCACCAGACTCTGAAGGAAATGTGTGATGCTGTTAAAACAAAAGTTCTACGTCAGTTAAAGAATATGAAAATGCTGTATAAGAGATACACAGTGAAAGGCCTCTGTGATACTGAAGGCAGAGTTCTGACTTAGATTGTTAACTTCCCTTTTAGACATGCCTGAACCACTGAGAGAGGTTGACATATAGACATATATGCAAATGGAAGTGAAACATGGGGATATCTGACCACAGATGTAGCTGTGGAAAAATCCCTGCAGCACGAGAACACATGCAAAGGTAGACAGTAGGAGCTCCAGAGCTTTGTCAAGAAGCTCTGGTGCCCATTACCATTGCCTGTTATGCCCCACCACTGCCTCATCACAGAAGCGAGCTGACTTGAACCTTTACATTAGGTGTACGATGGATTTCAGTTTCTGTGTGTAGGAAATGTAGAAATGTAGGTTACATTACAGAATGATTAGCACCAAATCAGAAAGAACTTTTCCTTCATCATCATCCCAGGGGTGTCCTGTGCTGAATTCCCACCTGCCTCAGGTCCTATTAGAAACTAAATTTTCATCTTAAACTTACAAAACTTTATTGCCAAACATGAAAAGGTCTAAGTTGCATGACATAAGAGTCCATAAG
This sequence comes from Acanthisitta chloris, assembly GCF_000695815.1. Taxonomy (NCBI): domain Eukaryota; kingdom Metazoa; phylum Chordata; class Aves; order Passeriformes; family Acanthisittidae; genus Acanthisitta; species Acanthisitta chloris. Next base: position 35,992 of record NW_008693639.1, on the reverse strand, counting down.
TAACTTAATATGTAGATGCATAAGTGCTGAGCCAATGCTCAGAGTCATGATGGTTTTTTTTCCAGGAGAAGAGACAGACCTTAACTGCCCTTGATATATATAGATAGATAGATAGATAGATAGATAGATAGATAGATAGATAGATATAGATATATAGATATACACACACATACATATATATATATATATGTACACACACATATAATTTTTTTTTTATATAGCATGGAATGATACTGGGTTTTTTGCTGTAGCAGCTTCTTTTTCCTGCCTCAGTGTTCATACAAATCCGAGATGAACAAATTTAACAAAGCTTTAGTTATGTTATTTTAGGCTTCAGACTTAGAGATCTCCCATGTCATTAAGCCTGTCCACCTTGTTTTAATGTATTTCTTTCCAAGTTCATACCCATGTGATGCCAAGCCAATGTGCAACTGCAGATATGCTACTTGCTTTTGTTCTCTTCTCTTCACTAGCACTGCAAAAGTCTTTAGCAAGAGGGCAAGAAAACAAAACAAACCTGTCTGATCATTCAGAAACTTTCTAGTTGTGAATAAAGCTGCCAAATCTGACACAGCCAGGGAGAAAGACTACTTCAAAATGTGTTGTGTCTGGCTGGGATGAGAGCCAGATTATTAACAGGATGACTTGTTTTGTGAGACTAAGTGAAAAATTCAATACCACCTATGCTTTCCGTCCCCTCTCTCCGTTCTGATGCCTGAAGTCTTTGAACTGATATTTGATTATTTATGAATGCATAATAATCATATAGTGGCACTAAATTGAGAGACATTATCTTCACAGTTGACACAGAAGCTCCTCCACTGCCCGTTTCTCCATTTTTTAAAAATATACTTGAATGACAAGCTGCTGATAAAAATAAATACTTTGTGACAAGGGAAGAAATATGACTTGAGGGTGCCAGTGTTGGAATGAGTATCACAGAGGTCTTCCATCACAGTTGTTAAATATGGAATGGCATCTAAAACTGCACAGCTCAACAAATGGCCATTATACAGCCCCTATCTGTAATTAGGGCACCCTGTCTCTAGTCATAGCACTGTGTACATGTTTGAGGCAGAAATATTCCTAACATCTGAAATTCACTGCACCTAAGCCTCAGCTTACAGACAGCAACTGATAACTTTTCAAAAGGTTGTCTTCCTAAATTCATTTTCTTCTTATCTTTGTTGGATTATTTTCACAGTGTGTATCTAACACTCTATTATTAAGCCATACTTCCTGGATTTTTTTGATTTTGAATTAGTTTCAAGTAGGAAATGCGAGTGGTTTTTTTTAATTTTCATTCTGCAGGAGCATTCTGTAAATGGTAAGTGTGTGTGTGACAGTATGAGAGCATGCAAGACACCATGATTCAAAAATAATGCAAGGTGACAGATTCTGCCTTCTATTCACTATTTAGCTTTCCTTTCATAAAACAACACCTAATGATGTTACTTCCTTTGTATAAATAGCCAGGAATTAATTTATTTTCTTCAGTGGAAAACAGTGAATTCCTAGTAATGTGTAGCATTTTCTAGTCTGCTTTTTGTTCATATCATTTCTTCCATTTTAACAGCTCCTGTCCCCAAATCCTGAACTTTTTTCCCAGCTTGTGTTTGTTTTGAAAATGCTTCTCCTTTGATCTGATGAAATACGTTTTTATAAGTGCAATAGCTTTTTACTCCTCCACTCTTCTGCTTTGATTCTATTGTTTTAATTTTTAATGAAGATTTATTAATAGTTTTAGGGGTTTTTAGAAATGGCATTTTATCTTTCACAGAATTTGAAGAGACTTATATAGGATTTGCATTATTAATGCTGTTATTATCATTACCATTATTATTAATTGTACCTGTTTACTTTTACTGGTATACATTTTTTTCATTTGAATCATCATCTTATAAAACATTAAAACCACATTGCAATGCATGAGTGGCAAGAAAGTCAGCCTAGCTTCACTTATAGCCAGCATATCTTTAGGGTCTTCCTTGTTAAAGTTACATATGGAAAGAAATAGCATCTACTTTTAAACCATTTTTAAACAAAACCCTAATATTCCAGATGTGGAATTAAAGCTGAAATTTCAGGACATTGAGGCTGCAGTTTGTGAGAACAAAAAGAAAGCCTGTGGAGTGATAAAAAATACCTCCAGTGGAAACCTATTAGAAATGAAAACAGAAATATAAACAGAAATCTTGCTGACCAGTTTTTTTCTTTCTGCTTTCTTTCTCCTCTTGAAGTCAGGTATTGCAAAAATATGCAAAGTGTAACTCTGTGCTTTGTATTTGGTCCCAAAAGCACAGTGCAAGCATCTAGCTCTAAAATTACAATGATGTTTATAGTACAGATTTGTCTACTCTCTATTTTACATCCTATGTCCTGGAACACAAGGCTTGATGGCCGATATAAATATAAACAATATTGTTTAACTGCAGAAGCAATTCTTGTTCATATAAACGCCTAATACTTCCCTCCTGTACCCACTGGTAATTCCCTTAACTATGTCAATAGTATCCTGTGGCAGGAAGCTTACAAGTTCATTATACACTATGCCTGATCCTGGCAAACAACAATCAATTTAAATTTTGAAATTAAAAGAAAGAGTAACTGAAAAAAACCCCAAAGGCAAAACAAAATCTGATCAACATAATACTTTGCTTATTTCCTAGTAGCCAATTATCCAGGGATTTTTTTTTTTGGTCCATTTCATTATCCTTTCTGACTCTACGCATTCAAAGCTTGTTGAAGTTTAAGCAGTGTTTTCGTGCTCTCTCAGGAAATTCACTCCACAAAAGTCAAGTATGACCTAAATATTATTAATAATTTGTTGGGTGTTTGGCAACATATGTTTGGCAAAGAGCAGGAGCAATAAGCTTTGAAGTGCCTGCATGTTTTGAGAGAGGATTTTTCACAGGTGCTGAAGCTGCGTGGGTCTCAGATGTTCTTAAGGATCTAAGACAACAGAATATCTCTCCAAACTATTAAAGTTTGAAAAGCAAGTGAACAGATGTTCAGTCTTTTCATTTAATATTTCAGGCAGCTGTGTAACTTTACCCTGTTGGGGTTTTTTAAATTTTTTTCCACTTTTCTCCCCCCCTAACATTTAAAAACTAAACTGGGTTTAAGGTCAGGTCTGATGACAGCCTGAGAGGGCTCTGACAGCTGTTTAAATGTTTGTGACATCTGGCTCAGAAGCCAAGGACTTGCATTTACTGGAGCTGCTGCAGCACAGAGTCCCTGTCATTTCTTCAGGCAGCTTCCCCTTGCGGACAACCGAAGGTGGGTAAAATTTGATGGGGGTTTCTGTTATGCTTTCTTAACTGCTTCTTAAATGCTACAACAGCAACAGGATATCCAGAAAAACCATGAAACAAGATTGGGGAGTAAATTAATTTTGTAAAATCCTACGGGGACAAGAGGAGGAGCAGCAATGGAAAGGAGTTCCTGCTCCTCACGCAGTGCCTTTGCTGTGAGACAGTTATCCCTGTTCCTTTAGCTTCTTCATGCTGAAGATCTTTTACCACTCCAGAATTCTAGTCATAAGCAGGAACAAGTTTATTTTTTTTAAAAAAGAGCCTCCACAGGACAAACAGTTTATAAGAAAAGCAGAGAGAGACTTTTTAGCAGGGCTTGTAGTGATAGGTCAAGGGATGAAGCCATGGAACAGGTTTCCCAGGTAAGTTGTTTGCCCCATCATGGGGAGTGTTCATGGTCAAGTTGGATGGGGAATATAAAGGAACCTGGAATGGACTGAGAACATAAATTTTAAAACATCTTAAACAAAAAAAAAAGCAACAGAAGAAAAGCAAAAGCTTTTGAAGGTATCGTAATATCTGAGACACACTTTGCTTCCTTTGAGGAGAGTTGTCACCACATTGGTAACAAGATGTGGCTAATTTTGCACAGGAGTCTGTCACAATATGGCACTACCTTTCTTCTTTCAAAAGCCTGTACCAAAGCCACCTCTCAGACAGCATCTCTGAGCAAACTACCACAGATATTCCCATTCCATGCTGATAAATCCTTAATGATGGGCTCATTTTTTTCTGTGTTAAATTCTTTTATAATTCTTAATGAAGCATATTTCCATGTAAGACCTCATGAAGGAGTTGTAAGTAGAACAAGACCTGGAGAGACCTGGCCCTTCTTTAAACCTCCATGGCTAAATGCAAACCATACAGTGCAGAGGAAATATCAAAAGGATCACAGAAACAATATAGTTAAATTGTGGTCTTTTTGGTCAGAGATTAGTTTCTTGTCTTCTTTCCATCAGCTCCTACTAACAGCTTGTGTCATGCCTATATTAATAGATATTTTCCTTTCAGGGTGTTTAGCAAACCACCACCTAAAGTTGAGCTTTATGCAGCTTATCTGCTTCTGTGCTGTATGGCAGGGTACCTTTCTCATTATGACAAATCTATTTTTTTAGTGGAGAAACCCTTTCACTATCTTTCCATGCACCTGTGTGAGTGATGTCTTACTTGCTGGGATGTCGGAATTTGACACAGGATAGTAGAGAAAGTTGACATTATTTATTGTAGAGTCTCATCATTCCCTATGCCTATGACCACCTGCTGTCTCATACTGCAAGGGAACAATCAGTGGTATATCATGTGCAATGAAAAATCCAGAAATACTGCTCTAGTGTGAAACATCTATAGAAGGACCTTAGGCAATGTTTTGTTTTCTGTTTTGTCCTATGAAGATTTCATGTATTATATGGTAAAGCTTTATTGTCTCCTTGTTTGTTTTCCTAATGAAATTTTTTATCCAGAGTAACTGATTTATCATGAAGTGGATCTTATCAGCCTCGAACTCAGTATTTTCTGCATGAGCTCTTGTCATCATTCTTCAGCACTGGTAAGTGTTTCACCAGAATTGATGCCATTATTACTATGTCATCAGTTATTTTCTGGATGCCCGTAAGGTTTCGAAGTAGTCTTTGTTCTTTTGTTGCAACACTTTGCTAGCTGACCTTATTCCATAAGGTAGGCAATGAAACTTGCTTCTGCCCCAGGGTGAACTAAAAGTGCACAGTTAATATCATTCTTCATCTAATCTGACTTGTCAGTATCCATCCTTCCTGCTGGGATTACTTTCAGCAGACCACTTGGCTTTGACCATTTGCTACCACAGTTTAGCCTTTCTGCACTTACTGCAATTTGGATACATCCAAATTCCACCATTTCTCTTTTTGGCTGATGTCACACTGTTAGCCCACAAACTGAATATATTTGTTTTGCCTACATTCCCTTGCTCCTTCCTTTGCTGCTTGTTTCCTTTGCTGCTTTCTGTCACCATACAACTGTAAATTTTACTGCTGTGCATGACAAGGATGATCAATGAATGCAGATGTATATGTGTACTTCTTAAGGGATTCTGTTAACTCCTTGAAGACTTCTGGGTGTTTTTGATCAGCATTCAGTGATGCTTCATGCATTGAGATGTCTGCTTCACATTCAATATTTGACTGTCTTTGAAGTTGCACTGCCCATGGTACTTCCAAAGCAGAGACCCTCTTAAAGGTGATTCAGCATTTTCCGTGTCAGCATCACAGCACAGGTAGCTCATTCCATTTCTTTATCTGGACTGGGATATAGTGTCTGTTTCAAAAGATGAACCTCAGTTCCTGTGCTTAGCTCAAACCCTCTGAGTACATTCTGCATGTGCTGTAGGGGTTGTCCTATTTTCCAATATTACACCCACAAGAAAAGATTAGTCACATACGAGTTCAGACAGGGATTTGTGGTTTGTTGTTTTTTTCCTAGGGTAAGTTTGTTGTTTTGAAAAGCAAAAATAGTAGTTACACATGCTGTATGTGTGACAAAATACTTGCACAGACTGGTGGAAGCACCATTAGGCAGGTGTGAGGTGTGGAGGGGTTTCTGCTTTGGCTCCAATCCCTCCTGAATGGTTTTTTGGGATGGCTGGCATGGGAGCTGGAGCTGATTCCACAACACAGGGCTGCCTCGATCCCTGCTTGTGTGGCACTGCAGCTCTGCAGATTATCTCTTTCTGTAGTCCCAAATCAGCCTTCCTCAGACACCTTTACCTACATGATTTATCAGTGACACTGAGTACAGTACAGTTTTATCTCTAAGTATGTCACTCTCGGTATTTTCTGACTCTCAATTTCATGCCTTTTGCCTCAACTTTGCTGCATGCTTTTTCATTTGCTGTTCCTCTTGGTAGTGGTGAGACCAGAACTGGTATCAATCAGCATTTTGGGGTAGACTGTTTGTATTTTTATTTTTCAGGGATGACCATATTTCTAACCCATTGTTAAAGCCCCCTCCGGACTGTGAGTATTTTCAGTTTATTTCTTTGATAATGTGATCTAAATCCCAGAATCTCCTGACCTAGTGAGTTCAGCAAAAATGGCTATTTTCAAGCCCTATCCTATTTATATGCTCCTTGGGATTTTGTGCTTCTCCTTTCACTTATTTGCCCACTCAATGAGGGTGTGTGGAAGGGCAGGTGACTTATCTACCACTCTCTACTTTTTCCTGGCCTTGCTTTCTATGTTATCTGCTAGATTTTTTGCTTGTATTAATGCAATTACTATCCTAGTAAAAAGAGAACAGAGCTGTTCCCTGACCCAACTGTGGTCACTCAGTTACCTTCTGTTTCCCTGGAACATACACTTCAGTGCCATTAATAAAAGGTCTTAACTAAAACTCTATTTTAGGCTACTAAGAAAGGCTCCTAGGCCAGTTAGGCAGCCCTTTAGCTGCTATCAGACTTAGGAGACACACAGCATCCTTGCTGGGGATTATACCTAAGTACATCTAGAGAGACCATATCAGCGTAAAAAGCTAATCCTCCTTGCCTCCAGGCTACACCTCAAAGGATAACCATGTCTCTAATGCTTAAAGCAGACATAAGAACCTCCTGGAAATTAACCTGCTTTAGATTAGGAATGATTTGGTAGAGCAAATCTACATCAACTGATGTTACACAGCACTGCAATTTCCTTGGTCTGTAATTAACAGGATTGTCATAAGCAGGAAAAATCCATAAATAAATGCAAGCATATTTCTCTGAAATGAACGTGGAAAATTGTGGGGGATTTCTTGCTTTTGGTTTACTCCCAATATTCCAGTACCTCAGCACATCATTGAAGGAAAAAGTGGCATCTAATAGTTGAGGCTGGAAACAAAACAGGTACACGTAGAAACACACACTTTGCCTTTGCTGATAGCATCACTTCAAAGACAGAAACTAGTATTGTAGTCATGAAATCATTAGCAATTGATAAGATAAATCAACATATTTGTAACAGTGCTACCTGGTGATACCTACTGTAATGCTGTAAGGTTATGTATCTGGTACACTTGTAGAGTAAATGTGGTATAACATTTTCTGGTTCATAACATTTTGTGGGGAAGGAAGGAAGGAAGGAGGGAAGGAGGGAAGGAAGGAGGGAAGGAAGGAAGGAAGGAAGAAGGAAGGAAGGAAGAAGGAAGGAAGGAAGAAGGAAGGAAGGAAGAAGGAAGGAAGGAAGAAGGAAGGAAGGAAGAAGGAAGGAAGGAAGAAGGAAGGAAGGAAGAAGGAAGGAAGGAAGAAGGAAGGAAGGAAGAAGGAAGGAAGGAAGAAGGAAGGAAGGAAGAAGGAAGGAAGGAAGAAGGAAGGAAGGAAGAAGGAAGGAAGGAAGAAGGAAGGAAGGAAGAAGGAAGGAAGGAAGAAGGAAGGAAGGAAGAAGGAAGGAAGGAAGAAGGAAGGAAGGAAGAAGGAAGGAAGGAAGAAGGAAGGAAGGAAGAAGGAAGGAAGGAAGAAGGAAGGAAGGAAGAAGGAAGGAAGGAAGAAGGAAGGAAGGAAGAAGGAAGGAAGGAAGAAGGAAGGAAGGAAGAAGGAAGGAAGGAAGAAGGAAGGAAGGAAGAAGGAAGGAAGGAAGAAGGAAGGAAGGAAGAAGGAAGGAAGGAAGAAGGAAGGAAGGAAGAAGGAAGGAAGGAAGAAGAAGGAAAGGAAGAAGGAAGGAAGGAAGAAGGAAGGAAGGAAGAATTCGTTCCACAGTACACAGACATGCCAATTGTGTGCCTGAATCACAGCACCTAGGCTCATGCAAACCCTTGTCACTTCAAGGCTCAGGGACACAAGTGCTGTGAATTACTTATGCCAAGGAATGACTCCTCTAGAACCACCCCCTACTTTCACGTTCTGTAGCCCAGAGCCCAAGGAAGGAAGAAGGAAGGAAGGAAGAATTCGTTCCACAGTACACAGACATGCCAATTGTGTGCCTGAATCACAGCACCTAGGCTCATGCAAACCCTTGTCACTTCAAGGCTCAGGGACACAAGTGCTGTGAATTACTTATGCCAAGGAATGACTCCTCTAGAACCACCCCCTACTTTCACGTTCTGTAGCCCAGAGCCCATCTAGGTGATTAAGATCAATGATGCATCAGTCTTTACATATTTTGTGAAAACTTAGCTTTCATATTAAGGCTTATATCATTGTTAAACTTAGAGATTTTATTGAACCAAGAATTCCAGTAGTACATGTTTAATATTGAAGCTGACATATACATTAGCTTTCTGTTATTGATGCTGTGGCTCCTATTTCTTTGCTCCTTGAATATAATGTGAATATCAAATAGAAATTCAGCTGGCATCAAATTTTCCAAATTTATCACAGGTTTAAACTCTAAATCTTAATTTATTTTTCTACGTTTTCTGTCTTTGTGAATAAGACAGGCTGCTCTTCAGAGAGGTGTTACATAGGGGGGTGGATGGACTAATAATCTTTTTGGAGGCAAGAAAAACAACCTCATTTTACCCATTCTTGCCATACATGGGTGGAAGCTCCTGGAATTCATAATAATCAAGATGTGATTAAACTGGATCATATTTCCTTTACATTCTATTTCTCTTTCAAAACTAGGCAGAAATACAGTTAAAACCCACTTCTGCCCAAAGTTCTGTGTACCTGGAGAAGGAAGAAGAAGAAATTCAGCATATGGTGCATATGGATGGAACGAGAAATCCTACCACAGCCTAACTAACAGGAATGCAGCATAGCAATTGTATCCTGCAATTGTTAACTGCTAAAAATAGGTTATCATAGGCAACTATGCACACACACGCATATATTTATGTATAAAGTTAGACATTTAGGCACATAATTAGACACACGAACCTCTGTACAGGTCTTTTCCTCTTTTAGGTACATTCCCTGTAGTGTAGTTGGGTAACAATAAAACAAAATGAAATAAAATAAACCCCCAAATTGAATTAAAAGTGTCTTATTGTGTGCCTGACATTGTAAGACCCTAAATTTGCTAGGTATATTATTCATAGTGAAGAATTTTTATTCCCCATTGTCTCTGGTAATAAAGTAATAATAATAATAACAACCTTGCAAGGTTTCACATAATACTTTTTCTGGTTCTAACTCTTAAGAGTCTTACCGATGGGTTACTAACAAAAGCCCAGAAGTAAAAAAACAACCTGTTTATTTAACCTTCAGAAGTACCAAGAACTCCATTTTTATGAATAAGAGTGCATGTATATCATCTTAGAAGCATCTTCTGAAACACTGAGGATATGTTTGTTTAAAATTAATCTTTTCCCCTTACAGGTCTGAAGACCAACCACAGCTATGTTTGATACCCACTCTGCCCAAAGCATCCAGATATGCATCTTACTTACAAAGTCCAGACAAAGTAAAGATTCGTGAAATTTGCACTAAGTTTAGGAAACTGATCTTAAACTTTTTGACAGAGAAAAAATCTGTCTGCAATTGCATTTTTCCTAATGTGCCTGTTTACCCTTTTTTTTACTATTTTTAAAAAACAGATTAATATTTCATTCCTGTATTTTACTTGTTGTTTCATAGTTTATATTGTCCAACATACAATAATTGTTTACATTGAATTCAGTTTTACAAAAATCTACCTAACACACACACATCGTGTTTGAAACAAGCACGTGTTTCAAACATATACCTACAAATAGTCCTCATTTTTCCTACATTCTGCCTTGGGATAAAGGGCTTGTACATAAAATGGAGTTTTCTGCTCTCAGGAAGTGGAATGTGTTCATTTTTTGTATTAGGAAAGTTAAAATTCCTTTCTCATCGCAATCTGTAATCTGACATGCTTATAAATACCCTGTCACACTCCGTGCACATTCCTAATCTGCTGTTGATAGTCATATTGACTTCCATTTACACTGCTTCACTCATGCCCATTCATACTAAATCAGGCTTTGTGCTTGGCTGATCACACTGAATGAAAACCATTCTTTGCCTCTCCCAATTTTATATTCATAACCATCCCTATTTCTTTATTCAGATTCTCTTCTTCACACATCCATCGTGTATTACCTCCAGATATTTCCAGCCTCTGTAGCCTTAAAAACTTAAGACCTGATTTAGGGAAAAAAAGCATCCATGAAACTGATATCTTTAAGAAAAATTTTTTTACAAAAATCCACTCTCAGGATTTTCTTCTTGCTTGGGAAGAAAAACACAATGTTGTAGAGAACTAGGAAATGTGTGGAAAAATGCTGCAGTTCATTATGCTGCTCACCAAGGGCCAGTTGCTGATACTTTTAGAATGAATAGTTCACCCTCTGAGTAGATACTGAGTTAGCTCACTCACGGTATACTGCATTCCTGAGTGTGGGTAAAGATGGCACAGACTGCCACCCAAGCCTTTGGAGATTTGCAATTTAAAAATCAATTTAAGTATGCCAAGATTATACAGCCTGATTGTCAGCCTTAAACTGGGGAGTAAGGGGGCACTTGTTTTAAATAAAGAGATCATTTGACATCTATGGGCCATGTGTAAGATGTGCTGCAACACAGAGGAGCTGGTATTTTTGGCAGCATAGAGTTGATATAAGAATGCAAAGACAGATACGCTCTCTCTTCCTCTTAATAGCACTTTCCTGTCCCTCTCTGGTATTTGTGATACGCTCAGAGTTCAGTGCTAATGTGCATGACAAAAAGCTTCCAAAAGTGATAGCAGATTACCTTCTTATTCGGTATTTGGTTTGCTGTCTTGCCAGATGTATACTTCAGTTCCAATAAAAAATTAATATACTAAACATATGTGATGCATTATTGATTTATAAACTTCAGTGTGTTTGGGAAAAGGCTTATATGTAATTTGTGCCCTGACAATAAAAAAAATTCACCCACTCTTCATGGATTTGGAGAAACAGCAGTTTCATAGTCCCACAAAGTCCTTAACTAATTTCTTGCTTAGAAGCTGAAAAGGGTTTGGGGTTAAGTTTGGCTGAGGAAAAAGCAAAGGGGGTGGTTTGATTTTTGCAGGTTTTTTTGTCCCCCAAGTAAAGGGTGCAAACATGAAACTGTCTATTACACACTTCAGAGCTTACATGGTTCAAAGTTTCTTAACCAAGTGTGTACTGTCAAAAAATTTCAGCAGCTCCCAGAAGAGAACAATAAAAGTAGTTGGTAGGAATAATGTTTTTTAAATTTGAGTAATATTGTTTCCTGAAAAACAATGTCTTTTTCTGTATATGTCTTCTTATTACCTGAAGCTCTTTCATCAGCCAACATCTGCTCTTTGATTCAAGCTCTTTCTCTTTTCCCCATGCTAATAGCTCTTAACACTGAACCTGCCTGTTACAGTTCAGGCTGTAAACAGCATGGAAATATTCAGCATTGCTGGTGTCAAGAATCTTTAATGTCGTCCCAGACTTTAAAGAGCAGGTTCAAATAAATAGGGGATCAGCCTTCTGTCATGTTTCAGCTTGACATTCCTCAGGCAGCACAAATAACCTGCTCAGTAAAGTTCAAAAAGCATTGAAGCAACAGATGAAAAGTTTGCTTCTTGTAGTTCTGCTGAGTATAAATAAGATATATTTTGATCATAAATAGCAACTCACTTTTATGTAGTTATTTCTCTTCAATCGTTAAGGCTCAGCTTCCTATTCCGATCATTGCTCAGTCTGCTTCCTGAAAGGAAGGGAGGGAAAAAGAATTCCTTTAAGATGTAGCATCAATCCAAGTCCATCAGTGCAAATGTGCCTGTGGTACTTCACAGGCCATTTCTTCACCAACTGTACACAGGTTTTTTAACCTCCCACTGCCAGCTCCACACCACCTTCTGCTTTTCAAAGCTTAATGCTGCACACATCCAAGTGGACCAGATTATTCACTGTAATCAAGGCTATTAGTCACTGTCATCTGGACTGTTCAGCCTTTGGATACCAACAGTGACACTTGTGGGGCTGGTGTGGCATTCAGAGAGCTGTTTCTGAAGTGATACATGATCAGGGAAAGCTCACGATGTTGTCTTAATACAGTGCTATTCTTATTGCTCAAGTTCATCTACTATGTCAGAGATCAGAGGTGCTAACCATTAAATCAGTCATCTCTAAATGAGGTTTCTGAATATGCAACTGACTGTCAAACATGAGGACTTCTCAGTGCCTTTGGATCTGTGAATCTGAATTGTGTCTAAACCATGGTAACTTGGTTAATTTGAATCAAAGACTCATCTTGGATAAATTCATGCAAACCCATTCAGCAATGTGTGAATGTCTATCACCTATAGATCAAGACTTAGATCCACTTATTCGTTCATCATTCAGTGATACAGGCTTTAAAGGGCAATACGAACAAAGTCTGCCAATAAAACACCTTAAAGTACAACACACTAAGCTGTAACACCTATACTTTTAATTGAGATGTGGAAAGCCACTGCTATCTCTGTTTCACATTCCATTGTCCTGATGGATCAATCCAGTTGCTGCAGAGTAAAAGATGCAGCACTTCCAGAGTCTGGGTCCCAGGTGAAGAAATTGGTACCTACAATCACAGCCTCATAGCACAGGCTTTGAAAAAGTTGTGCAAAATAAATTATGGGAGCAATTTATTTTGGGTATTATAAATGAGAATGTCAGTGACTTAATATTCTTGCTGAAATGATGGAGAGTAGTCCAAACAGGACGATGAGTAGGATGCATACCTATAAATACCTGCCCCACTGAATGCAAGGCTATTTGTGAACATGTGGGACTTTCTGTAAGTCTTTAGAAATCTTTATCCTAACATAACTTATTCTGGAATTTAGTATGGACTAGCTTTTCCATTGAGGTGGATATTTTTCAGTTCTCGGCCACCACAGAGGTGTTGAGTTTTGTGTAATAAAATATGAGTGCCATAGTGTCTATGATCTGGTTAACAGGATGCTCTGTATTCTCTAAGTATGTTCAACATCATAGTTTTCTAGCAAATAGTCATTAATATTGACTAACATATCCCCATCTCAGCTCCTCCAAAGTAGAAAAGTTAGATCCCTACCTCACACAAGTCACCCTAAATATTTTTTGAAGGTTATAGTTGCAGTCTCTCTAACTCCAACAGTCCTCTCTCCTCCTCCAGGTTGCACTATTGTTTGATGCTTTAGCATTCTAACTTCCATCTTTATTTTGACTGCAGTTTACCTGTTATTACTCTCTTATTAATCTGATACTTGGGAATACATTATGCTATTAAAGAAAATAAATATGTATTTTTTCTTCATTTATCAGATATTACATACTGTATCAAGCTTATCTTTGTAGTACTTTAGATTCAATTTATTTCTAAATTAATTAGGCATTTCACAATCAGGCCATTTAAAAAAAAATTCCATTGTTAGCATTTTAGTAAAAGATATTTGTGTGCTGAAGATTATGTTTCATGAACATTCAACATGTTTATTCACAGAATACCTCACCATGAAATCTTAATGTGGCATTAATGAGGTTCTTACTTATAAGCACATGCAAACAGGCTGCAGTTAACAGATAGCCATAAGTCTACATGCATGTATTTATGGCATTAACAAAAGGTGTTTATATATGCCTATATGTGAAAAATCTACTTGTAGTTATATGTATTTTCAATATTTTTAAGTATAGTTTTATATATGCTTTGTATTATGAGTACTATATAGCAATAAATATGTTACACATATAAACTCTATGTATATCCATATACGTATTATATAAACCACACACACCTTATGCAAATATATATGCCTACATGTGTTCATACATATTAAAATGAGTATCACTTTTCTATCATTGCTAATTAGGAGTTATAGTGATAATGCTGACAGACCTTTAACAAATAAAACATGACAGGCATTGAAGTTTTGGGCAATTATACTACACCTCAGGTGGTGTTAGCTGGCACTAAGCCAGTGACTATAATCACACAAGAACTCCAGTAATTTCTCTGTGATGTTTTAGTTTGAGTGTCTTGTTGCTCTTTTGAAATGCTATATGATACATGAAAATAAGGAAGAGGTAAGGTTCTGTCCAAACTTACATGGGATGTGGTCATGGGAACAGCATCAATGTCAATCAGTCCAAAAGGGTCAAATGTCTTCTGAGCTGTATTAATAGATGCCACCGTAGTTTATACATTTTTGCAATGGGAGCACTGCAACAGAAAAAAATTGGTTTAAAAGAAGATGATTTTGTTTCCATACAAGCAAAAAGAAATTCAGACAAGATTTGGAAGAGGTCTTTTATCAGATCAAAACATCTGTGAAGTTAGCACCAATCAGGCACAATTTCTATACATTCCCCTGTTCATGAATGACAGATCATTGCACTTTCTTAGGGAAACAGCTGTATTCTAAAATCCAGCTGTAATCCTGTATATAAAACACACTGATGAAATAGTGGATTAGGACTAGGCCAAAGCAGATATCAATCAAAATACTTATTAAGTGCAAATTACTTTGTTTGGTAATTAACTAATACCTAATGAATTCCCTCTTAGCTGTTTCCTTAAAGTCAATTAAATGCTTGAACAGACCTTCCATGTTTAATAAACTAATAAGAATGATTCATTTATAGCATATCCATTTTTGAATAATTACCAAGCAGCTGTTCTTATCACCAGGTTTTTTTAGCAAACCTCAGCAATCGGAACAATAATTCAGTATTTAAAATGTATGATCTCCAAAACGTGGTTATATTAATTTGTGTTGCTTCTTTTGAATAATTTTATTTCAGTGCACACCATTAGTAATTTGTCAACACATAGAATTTTATTTTACTTGTTGGTAATAAGTTGCTTAGAACTTGAAATTCCATTGTCCTGTAACAAAATGGGTTTCTTATCTGTAAAATATTCTGTTTGGTTAAGTATTGGACATAAACACCACAGAAGTGATGCTGATGCTGCACAAGAGTTCATTCAGCTTAATATTATTTTCCAGCAGTGGTCATGAGCAGACACCTAAAGAGAAAACTGTCTTCTCAGTGCACATCCCATTTCCACAGAAGCAAGACATGCATCCATTCAGACCCATACCACCCCTTCTTTGGGCCTTGGCTTCCCCACAGCTCTGTATTAGAGGATTTGATTCCTGCTTCAGAAGAGACATTATACCTTTGATCATAAGTCAAGTTTCTTCTTGGCACTCCTGATTCAGCAGATCTCTGCCCTCTCCTCCTCCAGCCTTCGCCCTTTCATGTGAAGCCTACCCAGCTATTCAAAGGAGCACTTTGAGCTGTGCCTGTCACCCCCACAAAATGCACAGCACCTCAGTGTCCTCATTTCAGAGCAAATTTTACTCACCTTTTCCAAGCACTTTGATATGTATGAAAGGAAACTAATCTGATCCACTTTCACTTTCAAATGCAAAATTATTATTATTAATGCTAAAATGAAAAAACAATGATGCTTAATTTATTTCTGCTTCTTTGGATCGTTTAATTAGTATGATAATAAGAAAAAATGCAATATAGGTTCATATAGTAGATTATAAATGTTGCATTTGTCTTAGAATGAACATTTTAAAAAGTTAATTTGAGAAATAAGTAGGTGTGCAAAGCATGAAAATGCATACAAAATAATGATAATGAATACAAAATAATGAAAATGCATACAAAATAATGGTATGTGTCAGTGCAGATAGAGGAGCATAACATCAAGCACTAGAGAATGCATGTTTACTCTTTTTAGAATAAAAACTCTGGCTTTGCTAGAACTAAAAATTCATGTATAAAATGTTCTACTTTCTATACTTCCTGAAGGCAAAAGATAGTTTTCTGTGGATACTCTCAAATAAATAAATAGGAGGAAATTAAGTCAGAAACAGGTCAGCTCAGGCTCCTATCTTATCAAAATCAAATTAATTTGGATAATGTGTTTTCCTTCTTGCTAGACAATCAGTGCTGTGCAGTCTGTGATCTGTCCTCTGAAAACAGGATCACTAAGAGGAGCCCATCGGGTCAGCACCAATCTGTTCACGGAGAGGTTCAGAGCTGGGAACTAACCTGAGCTGACACAGGAACAGCTGTGGAACCTAACAAGTGGATGGCATGCACAGACTGTCTCGAGCATGGACAAAAACACAGGCGTTGTGCATTCCTAATATTATTACTCTTGTATAGACATGCAGGATTACAAATAGCAACACACACTTGAAACTACTTGCTGAGATTCAGAATAAAGGGATGACAGACAGAAGCTAGAAAAAATCATTCAAGTTAACATTATTTTTCTTTTTTCCCCCTAACTGAACTATGTAATGATGCAGAAAGTATAATTAAGTTAATACACTGTCTGCAGGACTTTTTGGATACTGCAGATACCAAAGTTTGTCCTTCATTATACAATTTAGGATTTCAAGGAGCTATCCGGTCCTTGTTACAGTTACAAATCTAACATTCCTAAAAAAATCATTTTGACCCTGACAGCCAATTTTTTATACGATTTATTAGATCTATGGCTATGGCCGGACAAAATATGTTGCTTAGTGTGATTGCCAGGTCTTAACTACGTGTTTAGTATGGCAGGAACAGAATGGGTATGGCCTGACTTCTACTGAAAGCATTTACTTTGCAAACTGAAATAGTCCCTCAAATGTCTTTCCTTCCAGTTTTCCAAGTTTAGCTCTCATTCCTTCAAACAGTCTTATTGTCCTCTAACTATGAATTAATGTAACTCTAAAAACTATGCCTATAATCTAAGTCAGGACCCTAAGACCCCCTTAGAGACATGACACATTATTGAAAAGGGTTCCGTAGCTGTCAATGTAAATAACCTCTTTATTAGTAAGTTTTGGTTTTGCAGGACTAATGACAAAAGGAAACAAAAAGGTCAAGTGTCCTGTTCTTCACCACTTCTCTGCTTTGAAGGGGACATGAGGGCAGAGGGGTTATGAAGGGCAAACTTCTGCATCTCTCTGATCATCTCTGAGCACACAGAGGTTTTCTTTATCCATGTGGAACAACTCAAAGAGGTAGAAACAACAGTTGTTCCTTATTTTGTGATATTGTGTTCCTTATTTTGTGTAAGTTTTAAAACTTACTGCAAAAATAAGTCCTTATTTGGATAGGAGATCTCCATATATATATCCTAACAAATGAAGAATGAAATATCTATTCAGGCATCTTTCAACCAAATCTGTATAGTATAATAGACACTGATTGTATATATTAGTATAAAGATTGATGGAGCAAAAGAATTAGTAATTTTCATGTAATTTTTATAAGCCTTTTATGTATTTTTTCCTAATATTCTTCCATAATATGTGTCTGATATTTCAGGAAAATTAGGAGCATGTAAAGCAGGTGGTTTATATTGTTTTATGTTCTAAAACAATTCTTCCCACTACTGGTTTTGGCATTTCATGGGAAGTTAGTATAAGTCTATTAGAAAGCACATAGGATCCTGCTGTGGATGGAGGTCTAACGAATCTATTTCTCAACTTACTACCTTGAGGAAACCTTACTTAAAAATTTAATAAATGGGCAATGACAAGCTGACTACAATAGGAGCCCTGAGCTTCTTACACACTTTGTCTAATCAAAAGGAGCCAATTATTTTTTGAGTTGTGCAAAATGTCATCTAATGGGCTGCCTAAAAGTTGTGGTGACTGAGGGAAATGTAAAATTAATAAAAATCCTGTTTTAAAAAATGTGCAAAAAATGTAATACATTGTTATTTTTCCTGAGTGATGAAGCTGAAAACCATCTTCATTTTTAGAGGGTAAAATATCTTTGCAATTATTACACATAGAAACATTGAAATTGGTTCTTTTCTTGGATGCTGTATCCCATTGTCTAAACTGGGAAGGGAAAGTACTCTGTCCACTATGGTGTCTCATCTCCTTATCATCCAGAATGAAGACCTGTCCAGGCAGGCACAGGCATCAAAGTTCCTTCCGTGCTATCCATAACAAAGAGCAGGGTTCAGAAAAGATTTTGTCCCAGGTTGGAGTTACAATTCCAGGTTGGAGTTGAAACACTGGAGCTGTAAGCTGAGGAGTGCGTTTTGGTCCTCCAGTTTAGAGTGTAACCTCCCTGGTCACTCAGGGGCATTTCAGAGATATGGGAATGCAAAAAATCATAGTACTTCTAGCCTGATATCGATTCTAGTCATAGGCTGCCATTTCAGGTGCTCAGTGAAGACTACACAGGGTTTTGTCTGGGTTACTTGCACACATGCACATCGACACTATGTAAAATTTTTAATCTATATTTTGGCAATTATTATGTGGTCTTCCCTGCATTTTTATTGGCAAAATAAAAATCATGAAACATAGGGCAATGTTGTCTTTGCTCAAATATGTGATTCGATTATTTTGATCAACAGGACAGTTGTGAATGTCCCATAAGCAATAGTCATTTCAGGAAGATTAAAATAAGGGCACTGTAAGGAAAGAATTTGCAAACCTCAACAATTTGTGTAAGAACAGAAGACAGGTTTTTTAGAAAGACACTTTCTATTTACTAAAACTACCTGTCTTTTTAAACATTTTAAATAGCAAAGACTTTTTTCCCCCTTCATTAAAAATAATCTTCTCCCTTGAAAGGATGCCCATGCTGAATGCAGCCAAATTCATCATCATAAGAAACAACAGGTGGAAAGCAC
Organism: Acanthisitta chloris; assembly: GCF_000695815.1. NCBI lineage: Eukaryota > Metazoa > Chordata > Aves > Passeriformes > Acanthisittidae > Acanthisitta > Acanthisitta chloris. The sequence continues at coordinate 17,137 of NW_008693639.1, read as the reverse complement.
AGTTGTGCCATAAAAAGAAAAATGGGTTTAGACCTCTTGACCATTTAATATCTTTGTTTGTTATTTACTCTAGTATATGTTTAGCTTGAATGTTTTATGATTGCACAGGAGATTTTATAGCACAGAATTTCTGCAAAGCCTAGCAGAGAACTAAGATGAAATGAATTTCATTTAAGAATATCGAATATGAGACACAGTGAAAAATAAATCACTCTCTCCTTATTTTATCTTTTTCTTCTGCATCTACCCTATTCAATTCAGTTCTTTTTCTCTTCTGTATCACAGGTCTGTTTCTCTAAGTAGCAGCATAAGTCTGTATGAAGTTGGGTATTCTCACTTGTGCGAGAAAGAGCATGATATAAGCTTCAAATTCTGCTTTTTGTTCATGCCACAAGAGTCAAGTGCCCTCTTAACTTCTGTTGTGCTTTAAGCATGGCTTTGTTTTGTCACTTGTCTTCCTTCAGTGCAATAAGTGCTCTTTTGCCTGACATTTCCTTTGGGCTATTGCAAACTTTTACTAAATGAATTATTACAAAACAATGAGGGTTTCAAAGTCACTATATGGTGCAACAGCTGTGTGGTAGGTCTAGAGAGACCTGTGGATGCAGTGAGTTGGTAACAGGATTGTTTTCCTACATCACTGGGACAAGAAGAAGAGTTCAGCTTTCAAATTAAGCCTATGAAAAGGCTGCCTAATGACACTTTCACCAAACAGGGGAAGCAGATTGAAAAACATATAGTTTGTTTCTCCTGTGCAGTGAAAATGGAAACATCCCACATCATCAGCCTCGGTACCCCACGGGATTAGACAGTCCTGTGTCTAATGAAAAGGTGGGGCAGGTGTCTAGGCTGTTGCCTTGTTACTTTCCAATTGCTTAGGGGTTTTTCATTTTTCAGGAGACGAATACCACCTTTCTTAGACGGTAAGAAATTAAATGAAACTCACTGAACCTGCAGAGCGTAAGACGTAGTTTCTGTGGCAACGATCCATCTTTGACAGGTCTCAGGACTTGCCTTTGCCTCCCCAGACTTATTTAGTCTTCCAGCAGCAAAGGTAGGAGAGTTGAGGCCAGCAAGTTGCACAGTGATCTCTCACGATAGAAAGTGTAGGAAGACGAGTCAGAAAAGCTTATTTATGCGAAAAAGAGGAGAAAAAAATATTAAAACAGCATTCAGCAAACAATATTATTTAATAAAGGACAGGTAAATCAGTGAAAAACATGCTTCTGTTTTGCTTGTTTGAAGCATTATATTTAGATTTTCTTAAATTAAAAATCATGATGGATAGACTCAATTTCCTGCTTTACCACTTACTGTCTGATTAGAAATATGTAAAGCCTCTGTTCCTGTCCATGCTCGAGACAGTCTGTGCATACTATCCACTTGTTCGGACCCGCAGCTGTTCCCGTGTCAGCTCAGGTTTGTTCTCAGCACTGAACCTCTCGGTGAACAGATTGGCAATGACTTGTTGGGCTCCTGTTAGTGATCCTAGTTTCAGAGGACAAATTGCTGTGCTACTGCCTTTTTGGTTTTTTCTCTTTTGGGTGGGGGTGGGAAGGACATAGACATTATCAAATTCAGTCTGATAAATCCAGCAGTCTGAGCCAAACTTACTCAGGCCTAATTTCCTCTTAGTTATTTAGAGTTGCTTCAGGTACCTTCTAGAGCGATTTACATGTGATAAGTCCTGTTTCACTGGTGTCGTTCAACAAGTAGGAGTCTAATTAGTGAATTGTATCATAGCCTAAAACAATAATGATATTAATTATAAAGAACACTCTGCATAAGCATGTAGCTTCAGATCGTTACAAAGCCATCCTCATTAAATAACAATGCTGGTTATTAGCAAAATTGCAAAGAAATGATATGGTGAAGCAATATGAAAACCACTGTGGTAATTCCAAAGAACCTCCAGCTTTATTTATTTTGTTTTTTTGGAATTATACAGTGGGAGTTATCTGGAGAGCAGGTGAATTCCATATTCCCATCACAGAATCCATCAGCAGACCATAAAGAGACAAATAATGACATGGCCTGGATAAACAGCTCTCTGAGCAACATCTTTCCATAGCCATTTAGCAGAGTAATTCATACCACAGTACTAGGATGGCTGGTTACTAGAGATATGTATTTCAAAAAATGTCAGAAACTCTAACACAAGAGATGGAATCCTACTAGTAATGATAGACAATGGGTAAGGAATCAACTCACAGAGTTTTAAGTATGGTTTTGGTAATGAGGGAATACAAAGTCCTGACTGATGCACTAAACGCAGGATGAATTCAAATGACTGAAAAGCTGAGTTACAATTTTGCAGAGTATTTAAGAGCCTGTGACACTGTTTTTATAGCTACCTAGTGGTATCAATCCAAACCTTACAGGCTCAAGACTCCTTTAAAAACTGTGTGTTTGGGGTAAGATGGTTATCTGGGATGCTTCATGTTCAAAGGGATCTCCAAATTCACAATGAGGCAATGAATGCAATGTATGAGCACCTGGAGGTTTCCATCCTTGTTGACTCTAAAGAAAAATCAACTGAATGGCTAAGTGTAGCCCTGGATCCTGAGACAGGTCAGGTAGGTGAGAGTGATGGAGCTCTATTGGCGCTGAAATCAGTCCCTGATGTGTTTTTAATTTTGAAAAATGAGATCTAGGTTTCTACCAATTGCAGTTAGGAATGTATATTCTCGTCTTGAAATAGCAACTACTCCTCACTGAACAATAAGGTATTATGAATATCATTTTGTTATTTTCTTTATCTAACATTCTCTTAAGCTAATGAAATATGCTCAGTATCCTCTCTTTAAGTCTACTTAATTTGGATAAAGCTAAAGGAAAGAGAAATACATGAACAGCATTGCTAAAAATAGAAAACTACTTTCTGTTAACTCCTCTCACAGATTTGAATGCAGACACATTTTACACATTCATAGATACATAAATAGGTACCTCTTTCATTCATACCTCTTTGAAGTTTATCACCAGAAGAGAATTTGTTACATGCAGATGTTTCATTCTGATTCCTGGTGTTTAATCAAGCCACCTTGTCTTTAGAGATATAGTTTGATTTTCACAGAAAATTTAATTACTATGAGTATTCCAGACTGGATTGAAAAAATTAATGACAGGTTAAAAATTGTATATTGGTATTTAGTATAATCTTTGATATTTCAAGAGCTGGAGAGGGCCTGCAAAGGATTTGAAAGCTGGTGAAATAAGTCCCTGGCTGAGCTGGCTCCAGCCCTGAATGACTGACTTCTATCTTCTACCTATTATCTTTGCAGAATATTCACCTTGCTTTTGGCACTGTGTTTATCGAATTGCTTCAGGCAAAATTAGATTACTGACATCATCACTTGGAGTTCTGTTTTATACTCAATAGAAAGCAGTTAGATCCAACTCATATCAGCAATGAAGTTGGCACTGGGGGAATTTTATTTTTCATTTGTGGGTTTTTTTTCATTTATTTATTTTCCCTTTATTTCTTTGGTGAAACTGTTTTTACTAAGTTATGGGATCTGAGTGAAAATTGAAAGCTGGATGAAACAAAGATAAAGCAATGCAGCTATTTCCCCAGAAAGAGAAGAGGAAAAATGTGCAATTATTTCCCTTACTGTACATTAATCTGCTGTTGAAGGCTGTGTCTTTGAAAGGAAAAGTACTGATCATTTTATGTATACAGCAGGCTCTTAGTTTTGGAGTTGAGACAATCTACATATTGTCTTGAAAGCAACACTTACATGTATGGCATAAAACAATTAATGGAATTGAGAGAATTGTGGATAGAAGAGTTGGAATGATTAGAATTAGATTGTGGTAGTAAATAAAGTCCCATTTTCCTGTTTCTGTAAATTCCAGGTTGGATAGTTCAGAAAGAAGCATGAGGAAGTAAAAGCAACTGCATGATCATATCTAGCCATGCAGTCTCTTTCTCGTACCAATTAGCCCAAAATTGCCTTAGATTCTGAGACACCATAAGCAAAATTGCATTGTCAGATAACTGTGAACAAATAAAAGGAGAGCAGGAGTAGTACCACAAAATCAAGAAGAAAATGAAAAATCTGTTTCATTCTTTCTTTTTTTTTTTTTGTCCTCCCTCTAATAATGGATGTTCTGAGTGCTTACAGCATTAAATTACATATCACATGCTCTGATTAGATACAAATTCTTCCTCTGTGAAACACCTGAAGCAGAACTGTCTCATCTAGAGCTGAGGTTCCTCAGTTGACACCCACATCCTATGGCAGTGACAAAAGAAACACAGATCAAAACCTAACTGCCGAGGGAGCAAACTAGTGTACTGCAACTCAGCTTAGCAGAAACACTTAGCTAATTGCTAATCCCAGAATTTTTATCCCTTGCTCTTCTTCCAGTTATGCTACCCATGCAACTTTGTCCTGACAGCATAAGCTGTGTGTGTCGCCTGTACAAATGGGGATAGCATGGAGACAATTTCTCTACAACTATGGAGATGAGGGAGAAGAAAATAAAATTTCTTTTATATCAAGGAGTCTCTGAGTATGACAGAGCTGTCTGTGTCAGCTGGAGTCACTAGCCAGTAAACAGACTTCACATTCTTTTGCTAGCACAAGTAACAGAGATTTCTTACCTGTTTGTCTTATTCAGCATCATCTAATAAAAGGCTCTTCTGAAGCATTCACTAAATTGCTTTTTGTTATCTTCAAACTAAGGAGTGAGGGTCAGTGTATTCCAACTATGGATGGGGCTGAAGACTTAAGGAGACTGAGCTGCAATGGAAAATGAATTTAATTGAACTATGGCTTGGTACTACTGGGATGAGGGAAGCAAAAATTGCTTCTAAGGATGACATTTTCAATGTCTGTACCTGCCCTCAGAAGGAGTTGCTACACTGCTGCTTCCAGCAGCAGCAAATTTGCCTTTCCAGAGCTCTGCAGAGATCCAGCCATTTCCCATCCCTTGCCTCCTACCCCAAGGTATGCACTTGGCTCAAATATATTTAGAGCTGGAACTGGTTCAAGGTTATAATTAACTCAACACATTTCTACAGTTTGCACTGCTTAAATAAACCTACCTGGAACTTTCAGGTGCCTTCACACAGAATCCACTGAAAGGTCACAGATTTTTATCCCACATCCACAGCTGATTAACTTCTTTAATCTCACAGAGGCTGCTGCACAAAAAAATTAAAGTTGCATAAAATAATATTGACTGACCACTGCTATTTGGTTTGTTTGTTTGTTTTCACAAATATTTAAGTTGTCTAATTTTAATGCTATGAGCATTGTAGAAAATCAATTTAAAATCCTTACATACAAAATCCATGGAAACCAGCTTCTAAATTCTGACATGCCAAGAAAGGATGCCAAAAAAGGGCTTGAAAAGTCATCTAGAAAAAAATAAAATCTATTCAAAAATAATTAGTGATTTCAATATAAAATATGTAACATAGCCAAGAAGTTAAAAAATTACCTTAAATTCACATTGCAAAATAAAATTTTAGGTATATCATACAACATGAACAGTTAAGTTTAGTCAGTATAGAGTATTAATTTATGTAAGAATACTCTACAAGACCTTTATGAATATGTTAAATAAGTTATTCACAGGAGTGAAGTTATTTTCCATCACTTAATCAATCTGTTCCCACAGCAATATCTGTCCTTGGTGGTGACAGAGAGAGAAATCAGTACAAAGACACTGCGAGAGGAGCCCAAATACCAGAGGAGGGATTTGCTGGCATGCTGACCATCTCAGGCTGGCTGAGCAGCAATCTCATATGGTGGCATCATATGTCCTGCTCACTCAAAAAGGTAGAAGTCCATGAGTTAATCCTCTGGCATCACTGTTTAGTAGAATGTCACGGCACACAGTCTCATTATAAGCCACATGAAGCAACTAAAGCCAACGAGAGCCGTCAGGGTGAATAACATTAATAAGAATGCTAATACCCTGTCTCTTCAGGAAATGCTTCATTTTCTATGTTTCATCAGTAAGTTTCAGGCAAGTTTGTAAAGGATCTTATCCTGGATTTGCCCATTTCTCAGACTTCTGCACCAACACCATAAACCCAGTCTGCAAAGCTGATCAGAGCTGAAAAGGAGGGAGAATTATTCAGCTGTGACTCAGTGCAAACATCTGCAACCTTACCAGCCACAAACAAGGGCATATGAACCTTCAGACTTGGAAGGTTTTATGACTGTTCAAAATGGTGCTTGGTCAAGCCTCTTGACACTTTTTCTTGTATTTTAAATACAAGCTTCTACTTTTAACATTGAGACTCTGACCTCAACCTTCTTGCTGCTTTATTTCATATTTTTTTCTATGCTTTTTCATTTCCTCAAGTGTTATAAACTGCGGCATTCACTGAATACATGTGAATTAGATTTCAATTGCTTAATGATTTAAAGTCAGAAAAATTATTTTACTAATTAGCAGTCTTTTTTTTTTCTTCTGAGAAATGTCACAGAAATGAGTAGGAACATCTTTACTAAATATCAGAGGTGTTTTCCTGGTTGAGGTTAAGGACAAAAGTTTAGCTTAAAATGTATTTGAACAAGAAGTACAGAATGCAAAAGTAGGGTCTATTTGCAGATTAGTTTTTTCCACGAAATTGTGGATTACTAAAGTACAATTAATAAGTACCACTTCTGTGATGTATAACCCATCATTAACACAGAAGGCTTACAAAGTGCTAAAAGTGGATACCAGGGGTGCAAGAACCTCAGGACAGTAGTGTTGAGACTTCAGTGACTTATGAGTGGGAACTGAAGGAAAGAGAGGTCAGAAATAAAGAAGTGAAGTGTCATTTGATTACAGTACACACAGAAGGAGAAAAGATCACTGGGACAAATCCATTCCATTGTGTTATTCTTGTAACTGATGCTATTCCAGAATAAATTAGTCTCTTGACAAAATTTTGGATTCACTTTTTGCATGTTTATCACACCAAAGGACCTGGTACATACAAATTCCTACTGTTGTCCCTGCAGCATCATAACCAGAACCTTGTCTATCTCATTTCTTAGGTTTTAGTAGCAACTGCACCTGTGAAAGATAAAAAATGGTCATGAAGAATAGCATGGAGCCAGCTGGAAATCATCACTAACCTCTGCAGTCAGTGTCATAACACTGAGTTTAATCTCTTCAGAGCAGAACAAAAGATGTATTGTCAACAGCACATATCTATTTCTACCTATCTGCACGTATACATTTCCCCTTTCAGTACTCAGGCACAATGAAACCCTCATTCAGAGCCCCAAAGTACTTAACATTTAGCACTGCTAGTCCTGTCGAGGTTAATACAGCTTCTCAAGCACTCTACTGTACGTGTTTATTTAGCAGTTTTTCTATGTGGCTGGTAAAAGGTCACCATGTTACCAAGCAGCTCATGGTCAAAGTGCTTAGGATTAAAAACAATACCAAAATCAGAAGTCCCAGTATCCCAATACTGGTTTTGGCCAGTTCCTCAGACCTGCAGTCCACTCTTCATGCAGAAGCTTTGGGGCTGCCCATTGTCAGCCTTGGGATCCTAACAGCACGATCAGTCAAGGGATGAAAAGCTTCTAGCCCATTAAAAGGCTAATCTGTGTCACAAGGCAATTGCAGGGCATCTTGCTTGTTCCTTCTGTTGGCATCAAACAGATTTCCCACTGGTGGATTTCCTGTGATAGACTGGCAACAGAAAGATAAAAATGGGATATTTTTGCTAGAAAGAAGTTATACTTTAAAAGTAAAGTGGGAAGAGGCAAAAGGTGGCAAGGAGAAAGAGCTGAAACTGATGTACTGTGCTAGTTAAAGTTGTTAAGAGTTAGACATAAACCAGTGTTAATTCCATGGAAAAGGAGTAGGAAAGTTCCGATTTTATCCACTTAATTAATTTTTACCAGTCCTCCAGGAGGCTGAGAGATTTAGTATTAAGTTAGGGAAAGTGGAGAAAACTTCATCAACTTCATCCAGTTTTGACCAGGAGACAGTCAAAAAATTATCTATGGAAGGTGGAGTCAGTCTTATGAGAAAATCAATTAAAAAGTTAGATTTGGATCTCTTTTGAAAACAGAAAGTTTAATTTATGTGTATGTTTCTCCCCTACCAGCTCTGGGAATGACATTTCATGGATTGACTCTACTCTTCTCCTCCTGTAGAACATCAGGAGAGGAACAACAATAGTATAGGGCTACTCTCAATACAAGCAGAACAGATATATGCTGTACGTATGTAGAATTCTTTATGTCAATGATATTTAACAGTACTTGCTTAGCATTGCCTAAACCTTAAATAATGTCCATCAGTACAACCAGTATCCAATACTTATAACAGGAATAATGGCCAAAAAAAAGGGATGAAAAATAATCAAAGTTAGGGTCAGAGTACTATATTTTCATGCCTTTTCATTATCAGTTTTATAATTTAGTATCCATTATTTAGGCAACAAAAGAAACTCTCAAAAATACATCCGTGCAGGATGTCCATCACAAACAGTGTGGCATGTTAAAGGCCAATGCTGAAATACAAAATGCCCTTAAAATCTTATTATTAGTTTTCTGCATTTCCTAACTTTTCACCAGTATCACAATGCTACCTGAATATTGAGTTGAACTGACCAAGAAATTCAGTAATTACAGTAGTACATCTAGTAGCAAGGAAAACATATTTCCAGAATTCAATTTCCTGCAAAGGAGGACATTTGCCAAGTTTGAGATATGCTAATACTTGTGTTTAAAATATTTGCAAATGATTTTATGACCATTAATAACACTGCACTTCATCCACATGCAGATCACCCTCTGGAAAAAAAATGCCATCTGTTCCTTTCAACAGTATTTTAATAGTATTTATATATGGCTCTAAGGAGATCTTTCCATAAGATTAAAATCTGAGATTTGTCACAAAATGGATTAATTTTTGTTGCCATTTTCAGATCTCATTATATTTTTGGCACAAAGTAAAATGGGTTTGTGTCATTTTCTGTTCTTTTTACAATTTTGTCACTGATAATGCCTTGTAAAGATAAATTTACATCAAGTATTGAGCCTTGTGATAATTCACTCTTACAGCAGGACAGCACTGATTAGAACTGCCAATTCCACAAAATCAGTTGACTCCTACTCATAAATATCACTGGAGGTGGTATAAGTATTGCTTGTTTCTCATGGTAATTTATAGGCAATTTGGGAAGGGGAAAAAAAAAGTTGTTGTTATTTAACATGACTGAGACCACATTTACTGGTGCTTTAAATTCCTGAGATGGCTTCCATTTAAATAGAGTGCAAGTATGAAAAAATTGCAACACCGCAGAAAAGCATAATTTACATCCTTTTGCAATGCTGAGCTGTATAGTGTTCAGAAGCCTCATAACACATAATAGGAAATTATTATCCTAATTTTGCAGATAGAAATTTGGCCAAAGGTGGTTAGAGCGACTGGGAGCACAGCTGGTTTTGATAAATCTGTAATTCCTCCCATCCCCTTACCAGCTAATATTGCTGTTTCAGCCCTGCTGAGCTGAACTGGTTGTGGGAGTGCTCTGACTAACTAGCCCATAAAGGCAGAGCAAAACAGGTTAGGAACAACCTTCCTTCACCACTACATGAATTGGGCTCACCACAAGCAGTATGATAATGGGTATGTATTTCAGGGCTAGTGGTTTATTTGGTTTTGCCTGAGTTTGTATTCTTTGTTTATATTTATTTTGCATATTTGTGGCAAGTTCCAGTATCTTCTGCATCACCAGTCCCTGCAGGCCGTAATGTTTCAGCTCACCAAAAGCTGTAAACAAAGAAGGATGTCTTTCCATGCTGCAGACTCACATTTGCTATGGCCAGGATGTTTGTCCACACAGCTGAAAGCATCATGATCCTCTTTCTCTCTGTGCATGTGAGGCTCCTGGGGGACTCAAGGCTCAGCAAACTGAGCTGGGACATTGACAGTGACCATGCAGAAACTTGGCAAATAATGTGTAGGCATAGCTACAGACCAACTACTGCTGCACAGAACTTCTTAACACTGCACCAGAAGCCAGCATGGGTTTTAATTCCTCTGTGGAGGAATAGAAATTGAATTCTGAAAGTGTTTTTCTTGAAAATGGACATAATTAAAACATAAATAAAGAGGGTTTATGGCATTCATGACAAGATGAGGTAGGTGAGTGCTGAGTTACATGGTTCCAAGGGGTACTTGGACAAGTTCAAATCAAAATGTGATCATGAAAGACCTGGGCAACACATGATGGGATGTTGGGGGAGTATTTTTGGAAGAGTTTCATCTTAATTTTACATGTTATTCCACCCTTTGTGAGCCTTCCCCTTTTAGCTGATTGTGTCTGAACTAAAGTGGCTATTCTTATACTGTTGTGTTTTGGTTTTGTCTCACTGTTTAGCAGTTATCTTTGCTCAGATCCTTTCCGTTCATTCCTTCCCTACCTCACACACAAATCTGCTCAAAGAATAATTTTGAAATTCTGCTTACTCCCATTATCACTTCCTTGGGGAAAAGGAAAGCAGAGTGGGAGTCAAACACATTTAGCACAGATGCTGTCATAACAGAAGAAAAACCATTTTGTCCTTGATTTAAGGTGAAGGGGAGGAATAGAAAAAAAATAAAATAGGGTGACCCTGAAAGCTATGTCTCTTTTGAAAGTAAAATTAGAATATAAAAGTAAAATTACCACCCATTTTGAACAATTGAAAGCAGTAACTGAGAACCACAAATAAAAGGTTTAACTTTGGGAAAGCTGTAAACTCTCTCTGAGGACAACATATGGTGCTTAAAGTGCATTATGACTGAAGAAAGCTAATATAAATAGAATTATTTGTGTAAAAAAAAAACCTGTCAGTGAAGTACTTCCAAACCAAAAAAAGCAATTCCTCTAGAAGAGCATTCCATGTTCTTCTTCAGCATGACCTTGTTAAATCCCTGAAAGTTTCAGTGTTGGTACATCTCTAATCCAAATACAGTATTACATGGTACAGTGTAAAGCTATTAATGCAGATTGCCAGTGCAGTAAGATGACAGGCAGAAAACACTTGAAAAATGTTACACCTGGATTTGAAGTGCAACAACCCATTGCCTTATATACTCCCATAAAATAGTAAATTAAACATACATGCTTAAGGGGTAGGTTTTGGCATGTTTGAAAAATCAGCCTGTGACACAGAAAATAACTACTTCCCCCCACCTCCTCCTTATTTCACAGCAGGGTTAGCTCACTTGAAAATGTTGCTGTCTGTTTGTGCCAGGCACACACAAAATCCCAAACTTGAAAGCAAAATTTTCAAGTGGGTTCCATTGCATCCTTGTGCATCTTACTCCAATAATTTCAGTAATGTAGTTACATTTCTGTCTGAAATAGTAAATGCTGATCTATAAAGTAACATGAAGCTATTTACTTGAAGCTAATCAAATATTTTACTTTAAAGAAAAATCAATTGCCTAATGAGCAGGATACACATGTGCCTTGAAAAAGGTAAAATCAACACATTTGTTACTCTTATTAATTTAAACTTTCTGATACACTTCTAGGCTTTCTGAACATAAAAATGCATCTTCCAGATATGTTTTGGATTTGATCAGGAAGGAGTAGTGTTGGTAAAACTAAAAACCTCTACATGCAGAGTCCAGTTTCCTATAAACAAGATCTTAGTTTTGCTGTATTTACATAAAACCTCTGAGCAGTATTTTTTCTAATCTTGCAGCAACATGTAATGCAGCATTATAAAAAAGGTAAGAAAAACCAGTTTTATTTGGCTACCTGGCCTACTAAGAAGTGTTTTTCCAGAATTCTGAAAAAAAAGAGATCCATAAAGAATAATATAATTTCTTCTATTACTCTCTACTTGTGAGGGGAAAGCACAAGATACTGAAGAGGGATGCAATAAAAAAAAAATCACCAGCAGAAATTCCCCTGGCAAAAAAAAAATGCTTTGAGAACTTTTGGAATTGCTTTTTCATTACATTAATGAAGACTGTAGTGCTGCATTAAAAAAAAATAACATCCATAATATGTAGTCTTACATTTAATACTTCTGTGTTTACTGCAATATTCCATTGACCCTTGAAATAATACAAAAGTTACTGACTCAGTATATAATGAAGCTTCTCAGTTCAACATTGCAACTATATTTGGGTCTCATATATGCTCACAAAACAATTCATATTTTCAAAGAATAATAATCTTTGTCTTAGGTGTTCTCCTTAATGACTCTGAGAAGCCAGTTAACTGCATACCAGCTTGTACTTAGCTCCAGCTTGATTACCTAGTTTTAAATAATAGGACTATATGAAAACAGACAAAGTTACTTTCATTTTTCACTTCATGCGTTCATAGAAATGCGACTTAACAGCAATTGGCCACTCTGTCTTTCTTAATGACACTCAGAAGGGATGTTGGAAACATTCTTTCATGATTATTTTTGCTTTATGTTTCAATTTTACAGCCAGTTCCTGAAATGGCATATAGATTTTTGACATCAACATAATATATTATAATCCATTCGGGATTTTATTTGCAGGAAATATATCAGAAATATGGAAGGAAAGTTACTGTTTTGAATTATGTCCTCTAAGAGTGGTGTCCCTTCAGCCAGAATTTTATACTCCAAACCTCTTCCTCGACTTATGTGCTTTAGTGCATCACTGAACAGATATAAAGGCAGAGGACATGTTAGTGATTGTTGGTAGCTTATATGAATGATTATTTGAATTTCTGAAAGCCATAACTATGTTCTTTATAGAAAACTCACCTGAACAACCTTAACCCCTCACTCTTGCTTGGCCTCAGTGATGCTCATATCCAAAGAATATAAGAGAGAACAGCTACAGTTAGAGGGACTGTGGTCATTATCTTCCCTAGACCAGATCTCATCACTTTGTTGATACAGCCTAAAATAAAAAGTTTCCAGTTCTTCCCAGAAGACAAGAGAGTAGAATGGAAATCTGCATTAACTGTACCAGCTACATGATGTTGGCAGATGTGCTCAGAGAACTTCTGCCTGGGTTAAGTATGAACACATAATTGGTAAATATTGTAAAAGAACTTTTGTGTTCTTGCCTTGTCTGTAAACACATGATTTCATAGTTAGGACATATTACTTTTGAATATCTGGGTGACCACAAATATTGGATGCCTTGATGGATCTGGCGAGAAAAGCATGGGAATTACAGTCATTAGATTTGCACCAAGATGGCTATGGGTGCCCACTTTATATATTTCATGTGCATTACTTGTCAGTCTACTTACCTATCTAGCCAGATAATTAGGTTTTGATAGGTCTAAGCATGCAATTGTGAATGCTGATTATTTAGTCTTTTGGGCTTCATATAAATGAAAGGTATTTAGCATCTTGTGGAATGGCTCTCCTCATGTACACAAAACTTGCTAGTCCAAAAATTCCATAGAAGGTTACCACTTGCATGATTTCTTCTAGCATTTGTCAATCCTAATTAAAATAATGTTTGCAATGAGGTGATGGTTACTGAATTGTTAGGGTTGTCTAATCTTGCATCCCACATATTAGTGTGGGACAAGTAACTGTCTTTGTAATCAAGCTTATGACAAATTTAAGAGTAAGACTTTGTACTCAGTGTTTTGGTCTGTGTCTGTTATGTACAATTGAGCATTTTTTTCAGCCTATGGGGTTTTTTTGGCCATATGGTATATTTGACTGCTTGCTTTCTTCTTCCCATTAGTCTTTCAACAGTCCAGACAAATGCAGTTCTGTGCCTCTCTTAGTCTCTTGACCCTTAAACACTACCACCTTACAAAGCAGAATTATGTTCTTGTTCCAAGGAACCCGGATCTTCCTGAGGCAAGACACCGAGGGCAGTCAGAGCTGTGGTATGGCCGAGTCCTTTACAAGGTTCAGATGGTAAATATTTAACTACTCCTCTTTGTTGTCTTTCTTCCTGCATTTGACAGTATTTCAGAGAGCGATATTGTCATTCTAGCAGTAAGCTGTGACTAATTCGTACCATCTTTTCTTTTTCATTTTTCTTTCCCCTTTTCAATATGAGGATACTGGCATCAGCTTATTAAAAAGTCATGTTACCAAATCTCTTCATTTTAGCTCTCAGAAATACCCCTTCCCTGTAAAGGTATCAGATTTATTCTGTCTTTTTATATAAAAAAAAATAAAACCTATAAAGTTTACTAATGAACATAGCTGTTTTTCTTGCTTGGTTAGAAACATAGGTTTCTTAATATTATACTTTTTAGCATGACATTAATGGATACTATGTTCTACTTAGTCAAATGAAATAAAACCTCTTTTCTGAGACATACTATGCAATTTAAACATTAAGGACAACTCCTGTGGAGAGTTTAGGAATTGTGACATTTGGGTGGGATTTAGGGAACTAGGTCGACATGCAAAATTGCAGACCAAACAGACACTTAGCAACTGCAAAAACCAGGGATGAGACTTCATTTTCTTTGCTGTGAGCTAAATGCTGCTATTTAAGCACTGGTAGATTTTAGAAAAATAGAAAGGAGAAAATCTACATAATCCAAAGGAAGTGTACATCACAAATATTGGCCCCTGAATAACAAGTTGCTTCAGCAACATGTTGCAAGGTTGATAGCTCAGACAAACCCTTAACTGTGTGCTCTGGAAATGCCCTAAGCCAGGCTACCCCTCATAACAACCAGAAATCCATCTATTGTTCATCCTTAATTCCTATCAGCCCCTCTTGCCCTGTTTCTGCTCTTTCCTCTCTTCATTCACATGAGCAATAAGCTATCCAGCATAACAAAGCAGCAAACGAAACAGCTCTCCTTGGGGAATAAACAAACCTTCTTTTCTATTGGTCTGTGTACTTTGCAAATTCCCTCTGGTACACTTTTAAAATTAATCTATTTTGGTTATGATTTTCCTGATGTAAGAATGTTAGAGTTTGTCCTTTGAGAGACTCAGGATCTTTTGTTTCAGATGATGAATGACTACCGTTTGTTGTCTGCTGCCGGTTCTTTTTGCAATGATTGATGCCCAAAAGCTTCCCAAACAGAATAATTTAGAAGGAAAAAGAAAAGATTCTGCAGACAAATATTTAAGCTAAAATGACAATAGAAGGAGTACAGCTTGTACAAAAAAAAGGCAAAAAAGGAAGAGGCGTATGAGATGTTTTGTATTCTTTTGTATTTCTTTTAATCTATGAACCATAAGGCTTTTAATCTGTTATGGGTCCCATTCAATAAGATATTTGAGCTTAGCACAGGCATGCTTAAAGTGAGACACACACATACTCACGACTTACCCAACGTTATAAAAGTCTCATCTCAAAAGAAAGAAATATTTTCACCTTTTTTTCATCCTTGCTCCATGCGCAGTTTCAGAGAAGTTACCGTCTGGCCTCATCTTCCATCACCAGGCACATTATTATAGTACTGAAAGAAATGATACAGAAGTAATATTATAGCCTGGTGACCAAGGCAATGTCAAATGAAATGTTTTTAAGAGTGACCATTCACTATAAATTTCATTCCTCTTATATGTTGTATATTAGACCTTGTCAGTAAGTAAATCTTGTTATATCAGAAATCTAATCATTACCAGAGTCTTTTTTGAAGGCTTAGAGAAACTTATTAGCCAAGGATTTATGGCAATTCTGAATTGCTTTCAGAAAGGTACATCACGTTTGCAGCTGGGACCCAGCATGTAGAACAGCTGTCCTGACAGTGTCCTTGTACTAGCATGGTGACATCCTGCCAGCTCTTTAAAACATAAAAGCATCTGGTTCACATTTAATTTTTGGACTCAGATGACTTATCTGCAATATATTTTAGTGTAGGGCCTTTCTTTCATTATTTATTGTACATAGATGCTCAAAAATCAGCAACTTTGTGTGTGCCACAAAACCCTCACCTGCAGCACGAGCTGTTAGTGGACAACACAATAGACACATTTTCGGTAAATTGAGTAGATCAAAAAACAGAAGCAGAGTTTTCTCTGAATTTATGCAAAACTGATTGAGCAGATTAAATGCTTGAAAAAAAAAAAAACACAAACCCCTGCATTTCCTACTGGAAAATTGCCATTACTGTTCTACTAGTGCTCTGACAACTTACAGCATATATCTAAGCTGAATGCACTGCTAACTCTGACACGTGAAGTCATTCCCTTCTCCTGTCATGGGCATAATGTGATGCTAACAGCAGCCAACGCATGTCAGCCTTGTTTTGTTAAAAGTGAATGATCAGCATGAAATACTATAATTTCCTAATTTTATTTTTGAAGGCAAGTGTCTGGTACCAACTATGAAATTGGGAAAGAATGAATAAAAGCCTGTTGCCTAATCACCTGTTGCCTCATAAATCTGAAAACCATTTCCAATTCCAGTTGTAAAGGAAAATGTATTTCACATAAAGCAATTCCACAAGCAAAATGGTGGTGTGATGGAATTTGAATTTTGCAAGCACCTTTTGCATTATTTACAGATATTGACAACACATCTGGAAGAAACAGGGATTTGAGGAACTAGCACTTCAGCTTGTAGAAAACAGAGCAATATTACATTAGAAGATTGGCTGAGGGACAGCTGAAACATGAAAAATTCTTTATGAATAACACCTCACAATCCTCAGGTCTCCCTGTCCACAGCAGGAGGGTTGACTACATGATCTTTAAGGTCCATTCCAGCCCAAACCATTCTATGGTTCTATCTACAGTGAAATCATTTCTTGAAGAATCTTAAGCAAATTCTTGTGCTATTTCGCTACAGCAGCACAGCAAAAAGATGACTGTACAGCAGCATTATATTGATTTACCAGTATTCCTGTGACAAGCACCCTTAAATTCCAGATGTGCTATAGGTACTGGTTTCCCAACATCTCCTGACATCATTGAAGCTTGTGGCTGTGCAATTTTTGCTTTTCTTATATACTTAAACATCATTACCAACACATAAAAGCCCTAATTGCAAGACAGTTGCAAAACCATGGATGCACTTGCATTTTCCAAGTTTATGAAATGAGATGTTTATGTTTGGTCTTCATTCCAGAGAGAACCCAGTACAACAAAGGGAATCTAAAGGAATGGTTCTCTTCGTTGCCAGGTATTACATGAGCTTCAGTCATTAAGATGAGTCCAATTAATTTTTGGTTTTTGGTTTTATTAAGAAAACCCAAACATAATTCAAATTAGTATCTAATTCATATAAATAAGTA
>NW_008693638.1:0-35130 GCF_000695815.1 Acanthisitta chloris | reverse complement strand
AGAGGTTTGTTCCCGGTGTTTGAGTTCCAATCCTGGTTCTGGTACGTGGGAAAGCGCCTTAGGGAGTGCACGTAAGCCGGGTGAGCATGGGTCCGACAACGTGCTGCGGAGGGAGGGTGTGCTGCTGCCTCTCGGGGCGGAATGGCTGTGAGTCGCTCCTGGAACTGTATTCTGGAAAGGAAATCTCTGGTCTGGTGTGTGCTAGTCTGATCTGCTGCATACAGTGGAACGAAAACACAATCGAGGTAGTTCTAAAATGAAATATGTTCCCTGAAAATGCAAAAGCCGTAGAGATTAAACAGCTGAGACTTTAAGGGTGGAATTTGCCTAAGTGGACATCGTCTCAAAGCTTACATTTATCCTGTTATAAGTTACCATTCTGAGAATTTTCAGATAAAGTGGTTTATGCAAGAACTGAAGGACAGTGTGGAAGATCAGAGTCCAGATCAGATCCATAATTCTCTTGCATATCCGTTTGTGGAGAAATGCACTTTTTGCACATCTGCAGCCAGAGATGTGCTTTGACTGCATTACTTAGGTGAGGTGCCAGTCGACAAGCATGTTTAAAGTGGTGGATTTGACAAACTGATTAGCCTTGGTAAGAAAATCCCATCCAGCATTCTCTTCTCCCATTCTTGTGTATCACCCAAAATGCTTTGAACCATCAGGCGACAGTTTAAACTTCTTGTCTGAAATGATCAGAAGAGGAAAGAATCAGCTTCTGGAGGCTGGAAAAAGTCAGTTTTACCCTTGCTTGTTTGAGTGATGAAGATTAGTTTTAGGGCGGGCGGGAGTGGCAGGAACACATGGAAGTGGTGAGGAAGGTGGCAACTTCCCGAGCTGGTGAATCATAGGTACCCTCGGGTGTTCCTGGAAGCACAGTAAGCTGTAAAACCTCTGCTGCACCTTGAGGCAGTTAACTGAATGCAGTGATTTGTTCCTTTAGTCACCAAAGAGTACTGAGCAAGTCATGTACAGAGGACAAATGCAGACAAGCAGCATCTGGCATGTGTCTGGGGGTGTGCTTGCTCTGCTCTTCAGGCTGCTCCTGAGCTTTGTGACTTCCCCGTTAGGGAGAACACTGCGTTTCTTGATTGTGTTTCTGAACTCCAGTATATAATAGCCAGTGGTTTGCAGTCATTCTGCAGTTGTATTCGAAGGAAACACTCAAAAGATTTAAAACACATATATAGCATTTGTTTTAAAACACTGTGTGTCTGTGTCTCTCAGGTTGCTCCACAAATTGTGTTACTGAAAACTCTGTGCATCTGAGAGTAAGTTGAGTGGTGCGACCCAGAGTTCCTTGCAGAGTGTCATTGCTTATACTGTAAAGAAATGAATTACTTAGGAAGGCTGTAGAAGTTGTCAGATTTGACTGATTACATGGGGCAATTGTCTAGCTGATCAAAATAGGGCTGCAGCAGGATAACTAGTGTGGCTGCAGTTCTCTTGACTGCTTTATGTGTGTGTGTAGGATCACCTTCTTGTTGTCCATACACAAAAAGTGATGATGCCATGTAGATTTCATGTTTCCCCTCATATTTTATTAGTTATGGATATTATTGATAAGACCTTTGATTGAAAATACAACCATTGCAACTGCTTTACTTGTAAACTGCCTGCCTTTCTGATGTGGTGGGGAATGTTTTTAAACTCAGTCAGATTTCAAATACAAATCTGCACACTGAATCAGGGGCAGCAATTTCACTTCAGATTTAAAACACAAGAGGGAAGACTTTTAGAAAACACACAGGTCAGTAATGAATTTGCCACAGACAGCTGTGTCAGCTAACTGTTGTTTTATTTATAAATGCCACTTAGCACTCATACCTTTGTGCATTTCATTAAATCAAGCGTTTGTAGCCATTTGATGCTCTGGTCACTATTTCTGAAGACATGACCTTGAATTTTTTTTTTCTTTGAAAATTTTCTGAAGACATGACCTTGAATTTTTTGTTTCTTTGAAAATATGTAGGATCTAAAGTCTTAATTGTTCCTTATTCAGACTTGTTACTATTTTGCATGCAGTTCAAGCTTTTCTTTTACCTGCTGTGCAGGCCTTGTAATTTTTTCCCAGGCTGTCCTGCACTAGAGGATTCTCCTGGCATTGATGCACTGGCCAAGTGTGTGATCTGTGTCTGACATTGTGTTGGCAGAAGCACTTAGCATAGGTGCTATATCAGGAAAAGCTGAACTACTTTTGAGATTCCTTTTCCTGTAAGCACAGTTCCTCAACAGTGCAGTAAACTGCTATTGGAGCAGTTAAGTGACGATGATAAAACTGCACCTATGCATGACTCAAAGGTCATGAAGTCAAATTGCATCTAAGTACAGGAGTTGTCACTGTTTCTTATAATTTAGATGTGTTTTAGTTACTCAGTAACAGCAGCTGCTTTTTACGTGCTCTCCTAGTTTGTAGTGAACCTTGCATAACTTTAATATGTTGGAGTGCCTTGCATTTATTGCTGTAGTTGATGCCCAGTTGATTCATGTTTGATTACTTATTCCATGGTAACTTACTAGCAAGTTTCATATCCTCCTTTGTATGACAGGAGTGAGCACTGGTTAGTCTGTGAGGTAATGTGTTGGTTGCTTCCTTATGTTTTGTCCTTAAGTTGAAATAACTTGTTTTTGCAAGTCTGTGATAGTCCAAATCTCAGCTCTTATTTTTTCAGTGAGCTCATAGGTAACCCTATGGTGTTGGTATGTGAGGAGGTCAGCTGGGTGGCATTGTGTGCTGCAGACAAAGCCATTTGAGTCCACAGCAGTTCACTCACGGTCTTTGCACATTTTCCTGTGAGCTGGATCTAGTCTTTGAGTGCAGTGGTGGGTGAACGTGACCAAACTCCTTGGCTTTTGTGGTGCCACGTGTTGGGATCAACAGCCAACTAGTATGGCTTCTTTCCAGTATCTATTTTAACAGCAATTGCTGACTGTTGCCTCTCTCACTGCTGTGGCATTAGAGCAGTATATGAACAAATGAAACCCCTTTGTCTAGATATAGTTACGTCGGTACTTAGACTGAATTGATCTAAGCAAAGTATGTAAAAAGTAATTTCTATTGTACTGTGCACCTGTTGCCTAATAAATCTCTCTATTGACCTACTGTAAGTCTTCTGTTTCATGCCAGCTGTAGTGGACAGGTGTAGAAAACTCTTAAATGTGTGTATAATAGCAGTCCAACAATAGTTAGACTCTTGGCAGCTCATGAGCAACTTGCTTATTCGTGGTGGGTGTGAATGGCAAATACATTTAAAAGGAAGGTGAGTGATTGAGAACATTGTCAAACTGTACTGTAAACTTTGGCTTTGTTATTTCTAACTCTAATACATCCTTGCTCCTGCTCTGCATTTAGATCTTAGGGTCATGTAAACATACTTGGCCTCATAGTGGTTTTAGTGCTTAGGAGACTATTAAAACCATTTATACCCAGTTCATGCCTTTCAGTATAGGTTTGAAGTAAGACTTCAGATGAACCTTAGTCCAAAAAAGAAAAAAAAAAAACTAAACCAGGAAACATAGGTATTCAGTAACAGCGAGTGTTCAGAAAAGGAAGTTTTTTGGTGCCTCATCTTATCAAGAGGGTCTTGTTACTTGGAGAGCAAAAAAAGAGGTCTAGACCAGGGCTGTATTTTTTGACAGGTTGAATTAAGATGGCTGAAACAGTAGTTCCCCTCCATGTCATCTGTCAGACAAGTGCTCACTCAAATAATTTTCAACCAAAAGAAAATGCTGAAACTCTCTGCTAGTGGTTCTGTTGTGAATCGCTGTCATCATTGGCTGGCAGGAAATTTCTTGTTCTGCTTTATGTATTTGAGAGAGACTGTTACTCAAAGTTCTGAACTGCTGCTTTAACAGTATTGGCATCGAGGGAGATCACTAAGCTTTGTTATTCCTGCAGCTGGCAGTCTGTTGCTGGTAAGTTGCTGCTTGCAGGTAGTTTCTGAATGTTTTGTGAGGAAAGCACATTTGCTGAGGTTAAAGTAGCAGTTAAGAAATTTTTGTCGGTGCCATCTAGTCTTTAGACAGTTAACGATCTGCTTGTTTAGTTACCTAGATTACTGATAAGTCAATTACACAAGAGCCCTTTGGCTTAAACTCTGTTTTAAGACTTGTTAATGAACAGTTGCCGAAAGCAGTTCTAAGTACTGAGATGTTACTTTTTGTGTAACTGCGAATAACTTTTGAGTTATTTGGTTTTTTGAGATATTATGAACTTCTGTTCATTTTATTGAGCTGCTTTGGTTGTTGCACAGATTAGTTGACCAGAAGATGACAAACTGGAAAGTTTTTCTTGCTCTTTATGGACCTTCACTTTGGGGATAAAAAATGTCCAGTGCACCACAGAGAATGGCAATGGGTTAGATGAGGAGAAGCAGTGAAATTGGAAAATAATGTCTAGAAGGAATTATTACTTTTGCAAGAAAGTGGAAGAAGTGAGCTCTTTTGATTACTTGTGCATGAGGTACATGAAGTTTGCTTGCACAGTTTCTTATGTACACATCTTGTGTAGGTCCTGTGTAGCAATTGAGAAGGACTGGAGGGCCAAGAAAAATTATAGAAAATTTTGCTGAAAATCTTTGTCAGGTTTAAATTTAAGGCTTGACAAACTTACTTTCAAACTTTGTTAGATTAAGAATTAGTTTTCATATTCTTGTTTGTGCTGTGACAAAAAGGTATTGCAGCATATAATGTGACGTGAATTCTTTAATAAAATAAACAGCTGTCAAAAAAACTCCAAACCAACACCAGCAAAGAAACCCAAACCCAACAAAAACATACATGTCAAAGCAAAAGAAGGGACTCATCAAATTTAATGTTTTTAGTGTTTTTGGCTTCATCAAGTTATGCTGGAGTTAGTTAAGTGTAAGTTAATGTGTAATTTAAACCGAAGCTATTAAACTTCTTTTTGAAAAAATAAGGGGTTATGAATATTCTTTTAAAACCCACAAAATTAAGGAAAACCTGTATTTTTGTTTTGTTCCATAAGTTGACGAGTTGTATACCAAAGCTGTAAATCCATCCACTATTTTCTGCCATGTTTTCTATGGTGAAAGAGTTTCATGATTGCTAAGAAAACAGTAAATGTCATCTGGGAGCTGAATTTAAAACTTGTGGGGTTTATCACCATTTGGGCTTCAAGACATAAGTTCAGCATTTTGTTATTCGTAAAGTGCAGTTTCTGTGCAGTCTGTGTGAGATCCATTTTTCATGGGTATGAGAAGCTAAGTGACTCTGGTTTTTCATCTAAGTCCTTACTAGAATGGGCTTGTTGCTGATACAGAGCTGTATCAGCCCGGGCGTGTGACACGTTGGCCCTGCCATTCGGCTCTGTTGCTGCATTCTGGGGGCTAAACAGAGTAGTTTGATTCAGGGTGCACAGATAAAACATCTAAGGGCTCAGTCTACTTTAAGGCAGCATAAACAAACAAGCTGATTTCTGTCTTGCCACAGGCATTACTGCTGACTTTGTTACAACAGCACGTTGTGCTCTAACTCCTTACCCCCAGATTTCCTGCATCATGCAGTGAGTGCAGCAGATAGTAACCATGGAGTTACATATGTTTAATGATTTGTTTCTGTACAGTTGGTTGTGTGGTCCACAATCCTGCAACTGTTACTAAAAGCTTATTCTGATAACAAGGTTACTAATTTTAATAACTTTGACATCATGTCCATACTCTCTAAGGTTTTTGGTCCCTGTTGTGGGCACCTAGGCTTGCCTGAAGACTTGATGCTTCCCAAGAGCCAGCAGAGCACCAGTGACAGCCCCAGCACCACAGAGTTCTAGTTTCCAGTTACAATTCCTGTCCCACACCTGACACTGGTAGTTCTCACCTGTAGCATGTGTCTTTATGCAGGGACTGTGGTGCAGAGCTGTCCAAGTGTGTGGACTGGTCAACCCAAACCAGGCGTTGAGTAGTCGCTCCCTGGGCTGAAGGAATTGGCAGTGATCATAAAGTATCTAAATACAATCTAGTTGTAGTCTAGGCTTAATCTCTGCAGTTTTAAATAGTTTTCATACTGGGAACACATGTATGAGTGTTAGAACATGACCCATATCATGTGGTTTTCTTTTTTGTACCAAGTTAATAGGAACAGCACTGAATTTTATAGGTTCTTCCACAAAGGGATGTCTAGTGTGGTTTGCAGTAGAAATGCAGAAGGAAAAATTCAAGTTGACTTTGCTGAATTCAAGTTTGCTGCATGTGCATAATCCTTCCCTTAGTTAAAAGAGAAGCATTGTTGTGCTTGGAGCTAAATTTAGGACATACTTGAAATAAATTTAACCTTTTCAGACTTTGGTTAAGTTTTAAAGAAACAGCTTATCAAATACACAGTTACTTGTCTGTCAGTAAAAATATTTACACTCTTGTTCTGTCTTATATATCTATAGAGTTACACACAGTGTATTGGGTGGAGTTAATAACCTTTTATAAATTTAAAGCCTTAAAATAGAAAAATCTAAAAGTCATGGAAGATTATCTTGTTCTGTGAACAATAAAGATGGTGCAGATTGATTCCTGTAAGCCCAGTGATTGGTGACTTGTGAGAGAAGAGCTTTTCTGGCGGTAGGGATATTTAAGAAATTCTCTCCCTTATATGGTTTCACTTGTAAGTCTCCCCTCAGGAGAGTGCCTGCAAGATACTTTTGTTCTATTTGGATGCCTGTTTTTACGTAGGAACTAAGGCTAGTACCCATCATCTGATTCTGTCACGCCAGGGTTGGAATCCAGGCCTTAAAAGACAGGTTGTACAGTAACTCCTGGCTTCCCTTCAGGTTTCCAGTTTTAAAAATCACTTAGATGCTAAAAATGATTAGATCAGCATGAAATGGACAGACATTAAGGGAAATAGGCAGATGAAACACAAAGATGCTTTCAAATTTGTCTCACAGCAGAGATCTGGGTGTAGTTTGACACTGGCAGTGGATGAGTGGGGGAAGAGGCAGAAGTATGGCCAAAGAGCACCGTCGACAATTTCCAGCAAATCCTAGCTGATCCTTTCAGTGCAGGTGGGATGTGGTGAATCCTGCAGCTCTTGTTTAAGGCATTACTGCTCCAGTCTGTATTCTTTCCCTCCTCAGAAAGGTTGGTAGAATGGCACGTGTACTTGTACATCTTGGTCAGATAGGTTAGCCAGAACTGCCCCAAAATGTTGGACCTTGAAGCTAGGTTGTGAAAGAGGAGCAGAAATCCAGAAGATAAATGTTAGGATCCTTTGCACCTCTGTATTTCTTGAATGTGGGTCATACCCATAAAGTGAGCATTGTAGCATCTGATTCCTCCTAAACCACATCATTTGATAACTTACCTGTAAATCCAGGGCTTACAGGTAGCAATGTTAGTTTTTCAGAAATATGGGTGATCAACAGGTGGTGCAAAATGATAAAGATGAATTTAGCAGGGTCTCAGGCCAGTTAGCAAAGCTTCCCATTCCTTGCTGAGATGGTAGTGGTCCAGGACATTGTGGTTGGATGAAGCAGGTGTGTGAAGCTGTAGAGGAGTCACCTATAAAGTGTTAATTTGTCTAGTGTATGAATAGCAAAACAGGTTTATTTTCCTTAGAGGTTTTATTTGTTTTGCTCAGTAGGTCTTTCTATAAAGTGTTTTCTATATTTAATTCATAGTCTGCTGAGTCAGCTCTGGTCTTCTAGGCTATATGTATTTCAGTAGGAAACTTTTTTTATTTGAATTGCTTGGAGAGCTTTGTTGTCTTTGCACATTTAGTCTTTGGAGAAATAACTTACCTCATTGGTTCTTCTGATCACCAGTCGTGTAAGATTACAATCTGTTTAGCTTTCCAAACAGAACTCACTGCATTGTTTAATACCGTTGTAGTGAATCTTTTGAAAAGGTTATCTCCTGTCAGATAGACTTGCAAAAGAAAATCTGTTGTTTCCAAGAAATTAAATCCGTGAGATATTTCAGAAGTCTAGGCTAGAGTTTACCACTCGGGTCCGTTTTTATATATTTGAGGATGAGCCCTTAAGTGCATAGCTTGTGTGCTGTGATGCTTTTCTTATTTGAACTGACCTCTCACTTTCTTTTTCAGAGCCCTCTTGGTAGAGCCCAAGCAGCCAAGAACAAAGGAAACAAATATTTTAAAGCAGGAAAATATGAGCTAGCTATTCAGTGTTATACTGAGGCTATCAGCCTGTGCCCCCCTGAGAAAAACCTTGATCTTTCTACCTTCTATCAAAATAGAGCTGCTGCCTATGAACAACTGGTAAGGAATTAAAGATAATTATGTGTTTCTTCTAAAAGGTAGCATTATCTGTTTTGTCGCTTTTGTCCACTGAAGTGGTGGTGATATCTGCTGTCTTCACAACAAGATGCTGTTGCTTGCAGGTGTTTTTCACTAGCTCATCATAGTTTTTCACATATAAATTTATTTTCTGTTAACTACTCTCGGTCTGTCTTACATAATTCCTATGCATTCTCCTCTTGTTAGACAAGGTTTTCATTTCTTATCCTCTGGAACAATTCTCTAAGTTAATTTTGCTTCATTCTACTAGAGTGTTTCTTTAACTGTTAGGTTAAAGGTTTCTTTAACTGTTAAAGGTTTCTTTATCTGTTAGGTGAAAGGCCATATATTCTGGAAGGATGCTACTTCAAAATGTAAACAAAATTTCACAGAAATCCTCCTAAAGGCCAAGACCTAAATTTTGCATGAGGAAGTAACATTTACTTGATAGCTGAGTATACTTGGCATTAGTTTTAGAGGTCAACCAGTGTTTATTATGGTGCCATAGATTTGCTTATGAGGTCAAGTTGGTGAGCTGTAAAAAGGAGTGGAAAATTTGCCTTGTACAGTCTGAAGTATCAAGTGAGAGACTGTGATGAGAGAAATCTGGTGTTAGAAATAAAACAGGTCTTGTCTAACACTAATTCATGCCGTAATTAATCCCACATGGGTGTGGTTCCTCCATTAGAAAAGGCTGTTTTGATAAATTGAAATAACTTTTTTTTTAAAAAATGGTGTAACGCTTAGTTAAACGTGTGTTTTCATTGTTTCCGTCTTCTTTCTTCTGGTTGTTTATACCAGTCTTGCAGTCCCAATGTTACCCCCTGCAAGCATCGTTGCATCAACTCATTATCTTCTCCCATGTGATTTGTACAATTGTCTGGTTTAATTTTTCTGTAGGAATTCCTTTTATGGTTTGTGACTTTTCTGGTGCAGGTGGCTTGCAGTGGTGCTCAGGTAGTTTCTTACTGAGAAACTTGCAGAAATAGAAGCAAGCAGGTACAGCCAGAGCCCTGGGGCCTGCAGCTGCTGGTAGTGCACATGACCCCGGAGCTGGGAGTGGAGAGCTGAGGTAATGCAGCTGAGTGAGGCCTCTCTCACTCTGTTGTTTTTCTGCCCACAGCAAAAATGGACAGAAGTGGCACAAGACTGCACAAAAGCTGTTGAGCTTAATCCTAAATATGTAAAAGCTCTCTTCAGACGTGCAAAGGCTCACGAGAAGCTAGACAATAAGAAGGAATGTTTAGAAGGTGAGTGTCTCGTGATGTGTATATTTAAAAGTGGAATTAGCTCTGGTGCTTTGGAGATGGTAAATTCTGGAATTTTGTTTTCTCTTTTGTAGCTACAGTAATACAGAATTATTTATTTAAAACCATTCATAGCTACTTCAAATACATTTTCTTCTCTTGTCAGAAGAAACCTTTTTGCATTTCTCAAGCTTTCATAGAATCATCTGCTTACATCTGAAATAGCTCCTGAGAAACTGATGTCGCTTCTAGACACTCAAGATTTTCTTTTTCCAGGAAACTCCCTACATTTTGGAATAGAATTCTTCTAACATCCTGAGTGGATAACCCAGACAGCAGACTTTCCATTTCCACACAGTACACAAACTTTCTTTTTCTCTGCTTGTTTTAGAGAAGTGATACTACTACACAAACGAAGGTGTTTTTGCAGGTGGAGATACGCGGTCAGAAATATTAGTATTACAGTAATTTAAATGCATTGGACAGGTGTTACAGGGAAAACAGCTTCAGTAGCATTTTGTTCTGGTAATGAACAGCTAATGGAAGTTGGAACGCATTGAAATTTTTATATTTTTTAATAATAATACTATGTATTTGGGAGAGGCTACTGTATCAAATCCTTCCAAATACTGTTCCTAAACAATCTCTTTTGAACTGTCAGGAAGATGAAGCCAGGGAAACTAAGAAGAACTACAGGTCAGGTGTGTTGTCTCAGGGCACTTTTGAACTAAGGTACACTGCTTGAAAGGACCCACTTCAATTTCACCAAGTGAAATCCTTCCTGCTGTTGCAAGGGTGAAAGGCAAATGAAATTTGCAGCTGTGCTGATTGACAGAGGGACAGAAAATAAGGCAGTGCTCCAACTGGCAAATCTAACTGTTAAGTTAGTTTCATTATGTGTAACAGCTAAGAATTAGGTCTGCTAAATTAGAAAGTAGATAAGATGTGGAAATTTTATTTACTTACCTGTTTCTCTGCCAGCACAATGCCTTTATGCCCTTTAAGACCACAGTGACTAGAAAAGGCCAACCTGGTTCATTTAGTTTAGCCCTTTGCAGTCAGTATCAGCTGCACTTCCAGATGCTGTAACAAAATCTAAACCTTATGTAGCTGTGACAAACTGCCAGATGACAAAAGCCCCAAGAAAGATCAAGCTTCCCTGTGATAGTAGGACAGCTTTTAAATGCTACTGCTTTTTAATGTTAATAGCAGTAACATTTGTGACAATTATTTTCCGCCTTGATTTGTGTTTGAATTTTAGCTTATTTTTTTCAGATCTGAAATTGCTGTTTTTTTTAACTACACTGCTTTTCTAATATAATTCTGATTTTACCTGCCAACTGCATGTGGCCAGTAAAAGCCCAGGAAGTAGGGTATGTCCATGTAGTGCAGGAAAACAAAACCAAAAAACCCCCATAATAGTCTCTATAACAGTGTAGAATTACATAAACTACGCTTGAACTCCAGGGTAAGACATTTGCTCTTTGAGCATATTCAGGGATTTCACTGCTTGAATGTCAAGTTCAAACTCTATTCATCTTCACTGATGTTTAAATGAGAATTAAACAGGAAAAATCCATGGGAGTATTGCATTAACTACAGGATCCAGAGAAGCAGTGTACTGTAATAGCACATTTCACGCTGTGAAGGATGATTCAGGCAGCAGTGGGTTAATGTCTGCAAAGGTTTCTGTGGAATGAAAGGGACATGACATGGCCCAGCACTTGAAATAGACCAGCAGGGTATTTCTCCTTGCTCCATTCCAAAGTCACAAAGGTGAGCAGAAAAATTTGAGATAAAATATGAGAAGATTTCTTAAACTGAGGAGTAAGTGAGATGTGATGGGACTGAATGTGAATTTTAAAAGTAGAAAACCAAGACCAGTCCCAGAAGGGAAGCTCTGTTAGCTCTTTCAATACAAACATAATATGAGCATAATTTCTATCCTCAGTATTTCAAAGTGGTGAAAGCCCCTGTTGTATATATTTTCACTGTCCATCTAAGTGTGTTTGTCTCTAGATAAATACGTAATTTCTTTCTTTCACTGTCATCAAGTCATTATATCCCAGGAAGATCATTTTGGTTACAAATTCGTGTCTTGGAAAATATGGTAAATGCAGCAAACTGGAAGCAGAGGCTTTTGCCCTTGAGCAGGACATGTCTTGGTTTGGCAGTGGCTCACTGTACCAATGGCATGTTTCAGAGCTCTAGTGACTATCAGAATTTCTTTCATCTCAGTTTTGTGTGTTGTTTCCTAGATGTCACTGCAGTCTGCATTTTAGAAGCCTTCCAAAACCAGCAAAGTATGTTATTAGCTGATAAAGTTCTTAAACTCCTTGGAAAAGAAAAGGCCAAAGAGAAATACAAGGTAGGACTTGTGCTATTGCTGACAAATTGCGATTTCACCTGACTGCTTGTTGAAACTTTGGTTGTTGGCATTCTGTCAGTTGTTGTAAACAAGTTACTGTCTTCATCTGCTGAAGTGTAAGAATTGACACGAACCATTTTGTACAATGCTGCTGTTGTACCAATGTTGTTTTCCTTTGGGACCTGTCCAAAGTTTTTGAAACCTCAGTAGGGAAGAGAGAACTACTTCTAACAGTTGTTTCCCTTTAATGATCAATATATTGGAACAGAGGACTGTTGGGAAACTGCAGAAAAGAGAACTATGGAAGCATAGGGGTAGTAGTCATTTTAAGTGGCTGTAGGTTTACAAAAAGGTTGGGACAGGTGTTAACACAGTATCACTTGTTGTTAAAACATCCTTGCTTGTTTTTTGATGGTGGTTGAGGTACTGAAATCCATGTTGGTTTTGAGATGCTGAATTTCTTTCCTACAGAAATTCACATAAATATGTGGTGTCAAGGCAATGAATTGTGCTATTAATGTGTTGGTGGAAGCATCACAAGATAGGTGTGCTTTAAATAGGCAGTATCACAATAGAACATCATCTTGAGCTTCAGAAGAGTGCACTCAGTCTTTACTTGCAGGAGAGGTTGAATTGTAATTCTTGCGTGCAGTATTAATTTTGAGCAAGAAATACTTTTTGGCTGTAGAAAGGATTCTGTACCTGAGAGGTGTTGCTTCTGGGGCTTGAAGTAAAATGTGTGGTATCTAGGCCAAGTTCCAAATAGAACTAGGACACTGCTTCTTCAGTCTCCATTGTAACTTTAGACAGCAGCTTCTCTTGGACAAGTTGGAGAAAAGGGCAAACTGCCATTCAGGTTCTACTTGATTTAGGCTCATGCTTAAACCACCAGCTTGCATTTTTCACCAGATTTATGTGCACACATACTGCTTCTGTACATCTACCTGATGTCTTACGATATCCTAAGAGTCCTCATTTCTAGCCACATATGCAGAGAGATACCATCTCCCTCCTCCCTTGAATATCTCCACTTTATTTCTACTGGTGATGGCTATTGCACTGTGATCTGAAGTTTATATCATCCCTAAACGTCAAACTGGCAAATCAAAAATAGCAAACTATCCAGTGAGACAGTGGAAAGTCATACATTGGTTCTTACAGCAATGATTTTTCTTTTATAATCACATTTGTTATCCATTTCCAGCCTTACCATCTGATCTTACCATCTAATGACTTGAAATTACTGTTGTCTGTTTCAGAATCGTGAGCCTCTGATGCCCTCACCACAGTTCATTAAATCCTACTTCAGTTCTTTCACAGACGATATCATCTCCCAACCTTTGCTTAAGGGGGAGAAATCAGATGAAGATAAAGACAAGGAGGGAGAGGCTTCTGAAGTAAAAGAAAAGTGAGTGTTCAGTACAGTTGGGAGTTGTTTGGTATTGGAAGTTTTCAATGATTTGGACATTCTACTCAGTGTAACATGCTGTTGTTTTTATAGTACTTGGCTTGGGAAATCTGTGACAATAACTCATATCAGTATTACAAATGAAACTTTAGTGAAAGCTGATTGGCTAGTTCCTCCACTGAGCAGAGGAAGGACAAATTGATTGGGATAATATGCTGAATACTTACTAGAGTATCATGGTAAATCTTAGGGGATGGGAGGACTGGAGAGTGCTGAATGGTCCTTCTGGAGAAAGGAATATTTTCCTTAGTTAATAGTTTCCAAGGAAAAGAGCATGTTAGGCTTTAGATTGGAAGGGAGAAGATTAAGGTATTTTTAAATTTACAGCAACTGAGACTGAAAGGGTGTTTTATTTTTCTGGAATCAAATCACCCGTAAATGAGAAGTTTGTTCTGACATAGAAAAGCTTGAGGGTGTTTTTTTTTGTGTGTGTTTTTGTTTGGTTGGTTTTTTGAGTAACAGTTGAGCACCACATGAGTGGTTCTTTAACTTACTATGCTGCTTTCCAGTTTATCTTTGGAAGACAGCACTGCTGTCAGTATGGAAACCATTGCAAACAGCATGATGATTTTATTTTTTTAAGTAAGATAGAATGTCCTGATGTACAGGCAGATTCCCTAAATCCAGGACAGAGCTGAGAACAAGGCAGTGCTTACTGTAATGTTTGCTGTGAAATGCTTTCTTCCATGTGTAAACTGCATATTGCTTGTTTTAATCTTTCACTTTCCTGACCTGGAATTCCACCCCAGCCTTCTTGTTTTAATGAAGAGACTATTGCTGTTCTTAATAGGAAAAAAAATAAAATTCAAGGGACAAATGAAGCTCAAGTTCAAGAGCTTTAAAACATTTTTCTTCTTTGTTTCTGATGTAATTTGGCTCTTCTTTGTCTAAATTGTTTTCCATCTGTGATGGCTCCATCCAGGAAAGGATGTTCCAATGGAACTATTCTGGTGTTGTAACAGTATGGCAAAAGTCAGTATTTGTAATGATTGAATGAAAAATCTGAATTGAAATTGTAGTGTTCAGTGAATGCATTTTTATACACCTGTTCTTGCATCATTTACAGCTCTGGCTATTTGAGAGCAAAACAATATATGGAAGAAGAGAACTATGACAAAATTATTAGTGAAAGCACAAAAGAGATTGAAGCAAAGGGAAAATACATGGCAGAAGCTTTGCTTCTGCGAGCTACTTTCTACTTACTTATTGGCAATGCAAATGCTGCCAAACCAGACCTGGATCAGGTCATCAGCATGGAAGATGCAAATGTGAAGGTAAGAATCTGTCACAGCTGGGTTTGCCTCGAGAAGTTAGATGCTAAATGTGCAATATAGTTCAAGAAATTGTTTTTCCAAGTTTTAATGGGAGTGTTCTGGTTTATTTACTGGTTTGTCTTTTTATTCCTGACAAATGTTTTTTTTTTAAGGGCTTGTTGATTTTTGAGACAGCTGTACTAAGTAGTGCAAACTGAAGAACAGGGGAAGCTGAATGAATTGGAGGCTTATCCACTCCAAAAAAATCAGTTCATAGATAAGTGAAAAACATTAATTGCACTTGTGTGTTCAGCTGCCTCAAAACACAGTGATGTATTTGTACGCATAGGGAACCTGTCTTAAAAAGGACTTTTTGTTGTGTTGAAAATCCAGTGAGATGGAAGCATAGGCCGACATACTTGAAATTAGGTAAGGGACTCAGTTCATTTAGAGTCAATATGAAACTTATTTCTCTGTCAGTGGGAGAAACTAGTCAAATGAAAAAACTTGCTGTAATTGCAGTTACTTAAATGTGGAGGAATACTGGAGTGGCTAATGCTTCTCTGAATGTTTTTTGCAGCTCCGAGCTAATGCCCTGATCAAACGAGGCAGTATGTACATGCAGCAGCAGCAGCCTGTGCTGTCCACTCAAGACTTTAACATGGCTGCTGATATTGATCCTCAGAATGCAGATGTTTACCACCATCGAGGACAAGTAAGAAACGTTTGAGATTTGGTCCCAATACTTGAATATTTCAATATAGCCGAAAGGAAAAATGATCAGTATGTCGTCGGAGACACTTTGTACTGTTTGTGGCAGAAAAACACGAATTCCTAATTGGGAACTTTCGTGGAATAAACATACAGACTAATTTGCAGGTTGAGGTCAGCCAGAAGCAGTTTATTTCTGTAGCTGTAGGAAAGAAGGCAGAGCAACAGGAAAATTTAGCCTTCTATCAATATGAACTCTGGTTTAAAACTTCAAGGGCTTATATCCATTTACAGCAGATGTGAGCTGTTCTGTGAAGGGGCCTCATGTGGCAGAGCAGCATCTGGATAGAAGGAAGCTTTGTTACAGTGGATCTAACATGTTCCTGGTAACTCACCACCTGCAGCACTGCGGCCTAGGCTTGCAAGGATTCAGCTCAGCCCTCTCTGGTTTGTCATGCTGATGTATCCTTGACGAGTTCCTAGAGCTTCCACAGACCTGTAATAGGAATGGTGCTGGAAGAAAAAAGGGAACATTATCATATGCAGATGTGCTAAGTTGTATTTGTAAGGAAGATTTCCATGGATCACATTTCTTTCTCTGTGAATTCATTAGGTCTCTTTAGTGCACAGAAATAAAAAAGGTGCTCTGTGTTGATTGAAGGGAACGAAAGTCTTCTGCATATCGAAAATGTAGCATTTTACAGTAGCTTCACAGTAAAGTAAGAGAATGACAAAGTGAGCTCTGCTCTTGTGGAGGAATGAGAATGCAAAACAAAACAAAAAAACCCTCCAACCAAACAAAAAGAAGTTGAAATGCAGGCTGGAAAGGCCAAAATATTTTGACTTGCAAATAGTCGACAGGCATTGATTTACAGAGGCAAAGCAGCTTGAGAAAATGCAGCAATGGCTTTGGAGACTGGAGGTAATCCTAAAGCAGTAATGGCCACAGTCTAACATGCAGGTGTTGTCAGTCCCTACGTGTGGACATTGCCTTCTGGTGTATGAAGCCAAAGTTTCATTGGAGCCTTTGGTATTTTATGACAAGGATTTTTAGTTACGGGTTTTGTAGGTTACTAGGCAGTTCTGAAACCGAGCCGGAGATGATGTGAGTAATTGACACTAATTGAATTATCACATACGTGTCTGAAGCACAGATGAAATACAGAAATAGTATTTTCTTTCATTCTGGCTAGCTGAAAATCCTGCTTGACCAAATTGAAGAGGCTGTGGAAGACTTTGATGAATGTATCCGATTGCGACCCGATTCTGCCTTGGCTCAGGCACAGAAATGTTTTGCTCTGGTAGGTAACTTGCTGGTGTTTATGTGGGTGCTTTTTCTTTAAAGAGTTCTGGAAAACATACTGGCTTTCTGCTTTGTTCCAGTTTAATGGGAAAGTAGGGCAATAAACATCTCTGTCTTTTAATGATAAAGTAAAGGTATAATGAAACGGTTTCTTCAGTTGGAATTAGGGTTTGCTGCTTCCCTTCTGAAGCATTCATTGTTCAAACAGTAGGACATTTTTTTCTGCTTTGTGGGAGAGGAACACAAGTCGTCATTCTAATTGGATCACATAAAATTGATTTAAATAAAGCTTTACTATTGAAGAAAATGGTCATCTTCAAGAAACTGAAAACAAACTGTTTCAAGCTAGAACAATGAGTCTGTGTGCAGGAATCTTCTAAGGACAGCTTTGTATTGTGGGAACAAGGAGGAATGCTAGGTTTGGAAGTTTTAGGCATTTGAAATAGAGGGAGGCTATCACAACTATCAGGCCTTATGACTTTATTCCACCTGTTTTCTCTCCAAGTCCAGAGACTTGGACATGTGGTAGGTTCCTAAAACCAGCTTTGGTAGGATGTACAGGTGTGTCATCTTGTGGAACTTATCAGGTAATCATAGAATGGTTTGGCTCAGAAGGGATCTTAAAGATCACCTAGTTCCAACCCCCTCTGCCACGGGCAGGGACACCTTCCACTAGACCAGGATGCTCAGAGCCCTCTCCAGCTTGGCCTTGAACACTTCCAGGGATGAGGCATCCACAGTTCCTCTGGGCAACCTGTTCAGTGCTTCACCACTCTCACAGTAAAGGCTTTTTTTCTGCCATCTCATCTCAGCCTACTCTCTTTCACTCTGAAGCCATTCCCCCTTGGCCTGTCACTACATGCCCTTGTAAAAAATCTCTCTCCACCTTTCATGTAGATTCCCTTCAGGTACTGAAAGGCCACAATTAGGTCACACCGAAGCCTTCTCTTTTCTAGGCTGAACAATCCCAGTTCTCTTAGCCTTTATGTATATATATAGTAACTTAGAATTGTTAAGATGAGGCATCTCTTGGGGAAGCGGGTAGAGATGTGATCAGCCATTATTTAGTGTGGTGGTGTGCAATTTTTTTCTTTTATTTTTTTTTGCTTTCTTGAATAGTATCGCCAGGCTTATACAGGAAGTAATGCTTTGCCTGTGCAAGCAGCCATGAAAGGCTTTGAAGATGTCATTAAAAAATTTCCAAAGTGTGCTGAAGGCTATGCACTCTATGCTCAGGTATGTTTTTCTCTCTCTTAAAGAAGATGCTGCATTCTCTTGCACCTTTTATCTTGGATAACACTCATTTCTTCAAATGATACATGGTTTTTGACAGTAAGTTTTGAAGTAACACTTCCTGTCTTGAATAAGCCACTTGCAGGTTATGGTTATGGGTGTTACAGGGTAGAGGGGGAATTGGTGGAGCAGAACATATGTAATGAGAGTTGAGGGTGGTTATTAGGAGACAGATCTGGCATACACTTGCCCTTCCTGCATGATTCCCCCCTTCGTGCATGTGTGTGGCATCTCAGTTGGTGAATGTCAGGGATTCTTTAGGTAATTTGGGAGTTCAGTGTGTGGAACTAAGGTAGCAGTTCTGTTCTGCTACAAATGGCATGTCAAGCAGAGTTCAGAACAGCTGTTTGGAGTACACTTGTAACAGAGACTGTTCTTCTCTAAGAAAACCTACTGCTGGTTTTAGTATGAAGCATGAGCTGTTCTGATTTTAAGTAGGGAGGCAGTAGGGATGCATTTCCTTTTGAAACAAGTATCTTTGAAAAAGGAAGAGTTAACACTTGCAGGTGCAGACTTTAAGAATGGTTTTTACTTACTTGCAGAACACAACATACTGCTGGTTTACAGGTGGTGCTGTGGTCAGTAATTTGTGCACAAAAAGCCTCAATTTTGAAATTGAACTCTGGTAACTGATGTGCCTGGCGTGCTCTACAATAAAAGAACTATATCCAATCTCACATCAATATGGTTTTAATTAGAATTAGCCTAGTGCAGAGTGCATCCTTGGTTGTTTATTGACATAGAGGTTTCTCTTTTGATGCAGGCACTAACTGATCAACAGCAGTTTGGCAAGGCTGATGAAATGTATGATAAATGCATTGACCTTGAGCCAGACAATGCCACGACATATGTTCATAAAGGGTATGTATTGGGTTTGAGATCCTTTGGGTCAAGGACAGTTGGCATATTTAGATGAATCAACCTGAATTGAATATTTGTGTTTAGAACTTTAGCCAGGATAAATAATGTTGTGAAAGCATCTTAGTGCTCTTAAGTGTATTTTTACAGTGTATTTCTCTTGACTAAATAAGTTTCAGGAAAGTTTCATCAGTGATCATTGCTAAGTGAGTATCTACTTGAAGTATATCTGACTTTTCCTTTAGCCCTGTATCAATTGTAGCTTTCTGTTGAAGGTTTTTCTTTCATAAACCAATGTGTAACAAGTCTGGGAGAAATTTCCCTTTTTAAGAGTCATTAAAGCAGTAACATGGCCTACTGAAAGTGATTTTAACATCCATGTTTTTAAAAGTCATGAAGTTACTAAGTTAATGTTTACCCTGCATTATACATCCGACATTAAATTCATTATGCATTATACAGTTGTTTTGCTTACCATGATCAGGGTTTTGGAAGGAGTATGTGAAATCTGTTCTAAATTTTCTGTCTCTTCTAGTTTACTTCAGCTCCAGTGGAAGCAAGATTTAGACAAAGGCTTAGAACTCATAAGCAAGGCCATTGAAATCGATAACAAATGTGACTTTGCATATGAAACCATGGGAACGATTGAAGTGCAAAGGTAATGCTGAATTGTAGTGTTATGAGTTCTTAGTTACTTTTGAAATGACAGTTGTCCTTTAAATTTCCAATAGATCCTAAGTCATAACATCTTCTCCCTGGTGCTGTGCAAGGCCAGCTCTTACCCAAAGTCCCGAATTCTGTTCTGTAACTCTTAGGTAAAACCTTCTGCTCTCTGTGGCATAATTCTGATTTATGATCTGACAACAACTCATGTTCACCAGTTACTGGACACCCTGCAGATGAGTCTGTGTATATTTTAATACATCCCTTCTGCATTTAAAGTAACTTCTTTAATCATGACTAGGCTTCCCATGTATCTAATGTTGTCATTAAACAGAATGAGCCATTTGTCCTGAGGATCCTGCACTGTGCTCTCCTGCAGCCAACAGGAGGACAGTTCTCAGAGTAAAGAGGACAGACTGATGTACTGTGCTGTATCAGTGCACGTTCTATTGATTGTGCAAAAGTTTGGGGTGTAGCTGAGTGTAGTTGAGTCTTTTTTTAATGTCTAGTCATCAAAAGGATAGACAACTAAACTATTGCCATGAGAAATTTTGCAAGCATTTCCTATTTAAATAATGTGCTTCCCTCTGTGCTAGTTTTCCTCTTAAGTATACAAAGTCTTTTCAAGGGAGATGAAGCTCATTCAATTGTCCCAGCATTGTCATTGTAGTAAACCTGGTGTCCTGTGGAGAACATTTTATCCTGCACTACCTGCCATGGGGGCTCTCAAGAGGAAGGCAGGCTCTTTAACAGCTGTCCTAGTTGCTTAGGCTTGGGAATAACTTATCTCAGTTTACCCAGCATCATTGCAGGTTCTTGGGGTGGTTCTTCCTAAAGTCCTTCTAAAGTTATTAGTAGTGGAGAGTGTAAGTCCTGAAGGAAAAAAAAATGCTGTGGAGATGAAAAAATTGCCTTGGCAGTCGTAATTGCACTAAATTTCTGTTTATTTCAGAGGTAATCTGGATAAAGCCATTGAAATGTTCAACAAAGCTATCAACCTGGCCAAATCAGAAATGGAGATGGCCCACCTCTACTCCCTCTGTGATGCTGCCTATGCCCAGACAGAAGTTGCAAAGAAGTATGGATTGAAACCACCAACGCTGTAAAGAAACAAGGAGGAAATGACCTTCTCAAGTGAAGTTGCCCACTTCAGCCAGCCCTAGAGACGCTGTTGCAGACCATGCTGAATGGTGGAACTTAGTTTTTTCCCGTTCGTGGTGTTGTCATTTGCTACATCTGTTAA
Source organism: Acanthisitta chloris (assembly GCF_000695815.1). Lineage (NCBI taxonomy): Eukaryota > Metazoa > Chordata > Aves > Passeriformes > Acanthisittidae > Acanthisitta > Acanthisitta chloris. Next base: position 14,476 of record NW_008693638.1, on the reverse strand, counting down.
ATGTTTAGGTGTTGTGGGAGTGGTTGTTCAAGGAAGTATGCAGTGCTGCATCTTGTTCTTTCTGCAGCAAAAACCTTAAAGCGTGTTAAGGGAAATAATGTTGCAGGGGAACAAAAGGAGGATATTTTGGCCATGCAAATAAAAACTTCACACTGGTTCATTTTGGGTGATTATGTTGTGGGCGATTTTTGCTTCATCAAACAATATTACAGCATGTGGGTTTTTTCCTGTTGGTTTTAAAGGTAATACTAGTCAGCGCTGTAAAATAGGTTTCTTTTTTTATATCCAGTTAATTCCTGAGGGTTGATTTTAATTTTGCAAAAAAGGAAAAAATTAATTTTCAAACTTTAATAATGGAGGGTTTTTTTTAAGTCAGTAGATACGGAGAGAATCCCTGTAAATATATGCAAGCATGCACAATCTTCCCTTAAATCCCCTTCCACCTTCTGCATAACTTAGAAATAGTCCTGTGGCAGCTATTAGGGAATTAATTTGACAGTCCTTATCCTCACCCCAGCAAGCCCTAGAGTACTGTGTAGGAGAAGCTAGAGAAAACATTGGCTGGGGAAGGAGGTCAGGTAACACTGCTTCAGTATAGACTATGCTGTCTATATGCAGTTCTTGCTTGGATGTCATAGAAATTGTTCTGGAGGGTTCAGAGGGACTTGCAAGAACAGAAAGCACTGCTGGGAGTCAAGCTCCCAAAGGTAAGGTCATGCTTGCATATAATCCTTGTAATCTCTGATGCTTTTGCATAAATGTAACAGCTAATAGACTATCTAAACTCTCTTCAGTCTCTAAAGACTGCTGTGTTAGGAGCTGCTCCTTGTAAGAGCCCCTTTGCAGGATTAAGTGAGATAAGGAACAAGATACGCTAAAACTTCAAATAATGGATCTGGAATCTGCACTGATTTCCTTGTTCTGTAGACACTGTCTTGTCCAAGATTACAAACACTGTAGGAAGGAAACAACTGTTCTGCAAACTGCAGATGGGCAGATTACAAAATACAGTATAAACAATCTTCCTGTAGTTAGGAACTTCACAGAGGGCCCTCTTGCTTTGGGTTATCTTTCTGGTGTGGAAGTCAGTCAGTCCATCTTGCCTCTTCCTGGATTGATGTGGTTGGATAAACCTCATGCGAATGATGTAGCTTAATTTATGACACACTAGTTTGGGCTTCTTTCCATCCTGGTATCATAGATTTGTTTGTGGTGAATTGTCACGTGGTCATGCTGTAGTCAGACTGTCTTGTTCTGTAGTTGTGCCACCATACAGCAGCAGCTTGCGTTTTCAACTTGACCTTCCTTTCTCCCAGCAACTAGTTGAGAAATCAAGTGGTGGAGAGTAGACATAAAGATTTAATCCTTCTCTTAGCTAGCTCAGTAGGTGATCTGAAATCACAGCGTTGGTGTAGAATCGAAGGTATGGGAAGGTACTGGCAGCTTCTAAGGGCATTGCACTAACAAGTGTCAGATGTCTTCTTGAACTTCCAATCTCTGCATCAGTTACCTGAGAACAAAAATATACCAGACTGACCAATGAGTCCTGTTCTCCTGAGGAGTTTTTATTCGCATGGCCTTATCTACATTGGCATTTTCTTCTCATCACCCACCTGTACCCCATTCCTTACCTCACCCAATCAATTAAGGGAAAAAGCATGTGCTGTCAATTACTAGCATTCCAAATCATCACAGACGTTTGCCTGTTCTTGAACTAGTTTGAAACTGCACTGAAAGGATGCATTGTCTGTAATTTTTTTGTAAATGACATATCACCTGTAAACTGAAAAAATAAATATTACCTTCAAGTATCTCTCTCTGACACGTACGAGAACAGGTTTTGATGAGAGCGTTTTCTGCAGTGGTGCACCCTGTGGGTATTTGATGTTGTTCTGAGTCTAGCAAGAACTAATACTGACTCCTTGTCACCTTCTTTCACTTCAACCTTTAAGGAATGAGGAGAAGATGTGAAATTAACAAATCTGATCTTCACTTGCTTCCATCACTCACAGAGGTATGATCTTGAGAGCTGAAGTTATAGGGGAAAGGAAATTGAGCCAGGAAACCTGGGAGTGTGAGTAGTAGAATGTGTGTATGCAGGTGGATCCCTTTAGTGAAAGGGACTTGAAGTGGCTGATGCAGGTGAGGTTTTCCTTTCAAGCAGGTGTGATGTGAACTTTGAGAATCAGAAGCTGAAGTGAAACAAGTATTACTGCTATTCAAACAAATGAAAAAAACCCCTTGACATTTTGTAGGAAGCTAGTACTGAAGAGTTGGATAAACCTGATATGTCCTAGGGAGACACTCTGGGATGTTGTTTCTACATACAGTTGTCTTGCAACTTAATTCTGATCATGTACAATCCCTGTTGGCAAGCCTGTCTCAGGTGGAGATAAGTTGTGACTTGACTTCCTAGGGTCTAACTGCAGATTGAAAGTGAAGAAGGAACCAACATACACTCAAGTGCTGTACTGTAACTGCAACTAGCAAGAGCAGCTTAGATGCAGCTTTAATCAGCCCAGTGATACTAACACTGCCCAATACAACAGGCATGACAGTGTTTTCTGCCGTTTCTTTAGTAATGTATTTTTGCAGGCTGAAATCCTGGAACTGTTTCAGGGTTGTTACTGGTTGGTTTTCTATACTTATGCACCAATATTCTGTATGTATAACATGGATACTTAAAAGTGCCTATTATGTTCCAACACAGAGACTGAGTATTGGCTGCTTTAAGCATTATCTAGATGAGGACTGACCATGTACTTTTTTCATTGAAACCCTCAATACAGTCGCATTTGCTTCACTTTTGAGTGGAGTACCCTGGAGACCCTTAAAATATCTTACCAAAACCAGGTGCTTAGAAGTTGTCCTGACAGACTGAAGAGGACTGAGCTTGTCAGCTCTTTAGCTGAGTTCACTGAATTAGCTTGTGACACATTTTCTGATGAGACTCCAGGGGAGGGTCCAGGCCACGGATTCTGTTGTCTGCTTCAGACTGCACTTTGCATTTTTGAAATTTTAAGTATTCAGCCTAGAGTGCTACACTACTTGAATCCTCCAAAGGTAGTATTAGTTACTGCTGCTGCATGTTAAACTAGTGGAGAGAGGGGAGGGAAAAAATATTTTAGAGAAATGGATGCATAAGGGTTACTGCTTTAATTCAGAAGTTGGAGCTCAGTGATGGCCACTGCAGATGCAGATTGTTGAGTATGTGGGAGGCACAAATCTAATGCAGGAGACTTGGCTCAAATGGTAAATTGTTAATTTTTTATATTTATTTTTCAAGAAATAAATCTTCGTTTCATCTTACGCTATGTGGCTTGTTTCTTAAGAGTTCCAGTCCAATATGTACACCAAAATGCAGTGAAAAGTACAGACCAAAATATACCTGCTGGAATACATAATGCCACTGAGTGGAATGGTGGGATCTGTGTTTTGAGGGGAAGGATGAATCAGGTTTGGCTTAACTGATGTGTTAATTTTCCTCTATAAAACTCACACCTAGCTCATTGCAGAAAAGCCAAATGAACATTTAAAAAACAAAAAAGCAGCTGTGGGAAGAGGAGGATGGCTGAACATGAATAGAAGGTAAGGTGGTTTGGGGGCAAATGTGGTTATCTAGAGCAAGAGAAAACCTCTCCCTCCCATTTTTGTATTTTGTAATCTCCTTTAGCCTTACTTTTTTTTTTTTCTTTTTTTCTGCTGGAAAACTAAAAGCCTATGGTAAAGGCTGGAGAGTTGCTTCTTTTTTCATTCCAAGGAAAAACCCCACAATTTGGAAATTCTTTTTTACATTAAAAAGTGTCTTCGCTCTAAGGAAAAAAGACCAAACACAACAAAACCCAAAACTACACATCAGACTGGGCTTGTTCTCAGTATTTTAAAGCCATCCTTCTTCAGCAAAAGTGGCAGAGAACAGAGTGTTTCCCCTGCAGTGGACAGGAGCTGCCCACGGTAGCAATAATGCATTTGAACATTGAGTAGTGTTCTGGAATACTGTGGGCAGGAAGACTTAGCAGTGCTGCAAGTTTTCCAATCCTTTCCAGCTGACTCCCCTCAGCCTTCTCCAGTGAGGACTGCCAGGCAGCAGGAGTAAAACCCACTCAGACACATTAAGGAAGCAGCACATAGAGCAAAGGTAAGACACCATAGCAATTAACAACACAGCTCCCCGTGTCACTTCAGCATTTCCTGTAAGAATTTAATACACATGTTCCAGGCAAGACAACTACAGCCCATTACAGATCCTCCTGTAGTGGTAGCCCTGTCTGGCAGCTTCTTGCATTGTCCCAAGTACTGCAGAGCAGAATTTGGCCTGTTGTGCTCAGTGGGTTAAATTTTAAGCTTTCCAAGTTAGAAGTAGGGAATTCAGAGAACTTTGTTTGCAACTGAATATGAGAGGGAAGAATCATGCTTCTCGATTATCTCATAATTCACTGAAAAATTCATAATACCAAAGCTGACTTGAGAGGGGTTTCAGAGAACAAGGTCTCCATTTGTGTGTTATACAGAAAAAGCCCCCAAAAGGTAACTAAAACATCTGATGCATAAAGCACAATGTTAATTACTGCTATCTTGAACTGATTTCACTCTATCTTTATTCTAGCTGTAAAATACTATAAAATACTTCAGTATGAGAGCAGATATAGAGTTGCATTTGAATCAGTTTTAGAATTGGACCACCAAGATTTGTGTTGTGTGTTATTTTTTTTTTTAACAGGCACATTTGGCAGTAAATTGTAGAGCAATTACTATGGGAATCCTTCTAAAGATGAAGGCAACAGACACTGTAGCAACTGCACCTTCTCTCTTCACCTAGCTTCACTTTTTCATCTCTATGCCATAGAGATCACAACGCTTCTGGCTTAAAATAGGGATTTGTTGACGGATTTCCGCAAGTTTCTTCAGATCTGCAGGGGGAGAAAAAAGAGCTATGACAACAGCAGCCAAATAAGAAAGCCCCTGACTTGCTCTGAGGTAAGGCAGGGAAAAGAGCTTTCACAGAGAATGGGCCTACAGGGCACTGCAGGTGGGCAGTGAGAGCTGAAGGAAACCTCAACTTTGCTCTTTCCTAAGGTGGCAGCTTCCTTCAAAGTAAGGAAAGTAGAAGTGTATAGTCAAGTGCTGCTTGTTCCTGTTTTAGACCAGCAAAGGTGCAGAAGGCATCAGAACACGGCATCATCTGTATTCGCATGTGCAAGGCCAAGACTTACAAAAAATTCTCTCTCCTTAGTCTCATGAGATGTACTCAAGAAAGTGGGGAAAAAAACCAAAACAACTTTACCCTTACCTATATCTGTGTATAGAACCGTTTCCTCAGCCCCAGCTTTGGCTATGACTTCACCCCTGCAAAATTAAACACATTTGTTCACAGCATTATCACACTGGTCTCAAGGCATCAGTCCAGTTGCTGCTGTTTGTACAAAAGAGCGTTCCTACCCTTAATGCCTACAGCTGTAAAGACAGGGTTGTCCTAAAAATAGCATCATAATTCATAACTCTGGCATGATAGAAATGGCTTCCAGGCTTTATATATGGCACATTTTACACGTGAGATATACATACTTAACCTAAGTGTGATCCAAAGAGCAGAAAGGTAAAAGCAACTATGAGAACCAGTGCATGTGAGCATGCAACATACCTCAAGGGGAAAGGGACACCCTATATGGCAGAGATGAACACTTTTGCCTTTCAAGATCCTATGGCTTTTAATAGTATATTTTACTCTGCATGAACTACTGAACATTATTTATCCTGTCTCCTGCTAAGTGTTTTGTCACTTCTTTCATCATATAAAGTTAAGAGCTCAAGATATAGACAAAACTTTTCTTACTTTGCAATCTATCAGTAGATTTATTTGAAAGAAAAATAACTGCCTGATGATTTGGTCACTTTTACCTCCTGTGCACCTCTGTGACTTCTGCTAAAGTCAGAATATCTTTCTTCTCTAGCTGAAGGTATTCTTCTTGTTTTTTCTTATGTCAAAGCAGTATTGTTCTTTGAGGAAATGAAATAGTTTTGTGTAAGCTATTTAAGATGGTTCAGTTCTACACAGAGAATTACTACAGTGCATAGTGTATAACAGACTGGACTTCGGGGACAAGCTGAAAAGCTCAGCAGCTCAACTGATGCTAAATATTGGTGCTAAGTAGCATCCTAACTACCAAAATGAATAAATACTCAAACTAGTTTTAGTTTCTTCTTTTTCAGTTACACAGTCTTAAATTATGATTTTGAGAATGTAGGCTTAAGTCTCATGTGCTTTTTACCATGAACTTACATTTTGAAGAGCAGATGGAAATACAGGACTCAAGTGTGACTGTCAAGAATATGTTCTTAATCAAAAATTCCAAACTGAACTCACCATGGATTTACTACAGTGCTGTGTCCCCAGGCAACATAGGATGCATTTTCATCTCTAGCAGGAGATACAGCAGCTACGTAGACTTGATTATCAACAGCTCTGTGTTCACAGAAAGATGAGGGAGTGGGGGGAAAAAGTGAGAAGAATTGGCTTTTATACTACCATTTAACTAAGTAGAAGAATTCACGCTGAAAGGCAAGCTATTTATCCTCCAAAGGACTAGCCAAAACTGCAAATGATACGAAGGTCAGAGAGAGCAAAGCCTGGAAAGAGAAGTCTCTAGCACCTGGCTCCAGAGTTAGTGTGCAAAGTATCATGTAGTTCACATGCTCATTCAGTATGTAGCAAAGTTGATTGAAGCTGACCAAATGAATAAATAACACTGCATTCAGGAATCTCAGAGTCTATTTCTATCTGTAATTAGAGCAGTTCTCAAATGGTTAGTGGCTCTTCTGTCTAGGATTTGTGTGTGACAAGTGCTTACAGAGCCATCGGAAAAGGTCCTGGAAAGGACATAACTTCCAGGGGCTGGCAGGAGTAAAAGCTCAGTAATTCCTGCTTTTCTCCTTGACAGCAAAATCATTTTGGTTTCCCATGCAAGGCTTGAGGAATGGTGCAGCTTCAATGGCGGAGTGGCCCTGCAGCATTACTTCTGATGCACAGTTAATTTGAGACAAGAACAGTTCAGTGCATGGAACTGAACATGAAACTCCCTCTGGAAAAGCAGGATAAGCTGTTACTGCGATCTTACCGTCCCCTTTGTAAGAGTTCCCAATGAGCTGGTCCTGTTGTCATGTTGAAAGCCCCTGGATATATCAGCAGGTGGCAACCTTTGTGAAAAGACAATGAGAACCCAACTATTATTAAGGGGGGGATCGTTTATCCTAGAGTGGCCCTTCACCTTGAGACTCAAGGTGAGGTTTCTTTCAGTACTTCCCAACCTCTGCCCAAAATGGAACCAAATGGAGCCTGTCTATGCATGACACAGGTGATTACTTACATCAGCAAAGACCTAGGATACATTACCTAACGTGGGGATATACTCCATCACTCCATGAGCAAATGTGTACCAGGAAATTATGGTTACTTTACTTGAGGAGAACAGTCACTCATCTAAGTAACAGTCTTGGCCACAAGACACATTTTGTGTTACTGGGCAAGGATAAGAATGTCACACCTCGCACAGGTTGCCCAGTATGTACCACCCTGAAACAGCCCTGCCCAGTTCTAGCCTTAGGGCTGACAGTGCTCCATGGCTGACTGTGACCCAGCCTCACCTTTCTGTCCGTAGACTTGAGCCATCTCAGCGAATCTCATGTCATAGCAGATGCCCAGGCCCACTTTACAGAATGCTGTTCTCAAAACACAAGAGACAACAGTCATATCACTATCACAAGTACACAAAAGCAATCACAAGACTCCCTGTGGCCATCTTGCCAGCTGTTATTTTATATGCCCCACAGCAACAAGAGGAGCTAAATTTAAACGTGTCCAACAAGCACCAGCTACTGTTCGCGGAGAATTCTTTCTTCACAATGAGAGACTGTGAGAAGCATTCTTATCTACCCTTTAAGAACAGCCATTTCCACAAAATCATATTCTATCAGGTCTTTGTGTAACATATTCCTCTCTCATTTAGCTGCAAGTTTTTCAGTTGTTTTCTTTTCAAGACAAGAAAGCACTAGCTGCTTTTCATGGACTGAAACTGCAGTCCTGTGCTTTCTTACAGCATGCAGACTGCAAGGAGGAGAAAGTGACCACGGGAGACAAGACTCTTTGGAATGTTTAGTAAATGGGCCATGTTAATTTCTGAGCACTGAGAGCTTGGTATCTTGTTTTTTCATCTGCTGTGGTTTATTCAAGAATGCTGGAATGCAATCTATGATTTACAGTTAATTGTCTCCATTATCTTATCATCCTCACATGAAACAATGTGCCAGTGCAGCTGTTTGTTACATATGTTCTTTTCTAAGCCACATTTTATAAGAACCATTCAAAAGCTGTAACTGCTACAAAAAATCCCACAGTCACTCCTCTTTCACCAATCAATAGGACCATTATTTAACCAAAGTGAGTGCCATGATGTATACTTCAACCCTTTCAACTCCTCTATCCTTTGGCAACCACATTGCCTTTTAAAATTTCAGAAGTGACCCACACACTTGGAGCAAACTTAAACTATATTTGCCATGGTTGTCAAACACCTAATATAAATCTGATAGTCTAAAAATCTGTTACTGGGGAGAAGGAGGGGGAAGAGAACTCCAGAATGACTGCAGTGTTGCTGCATTAGAGCTCCTCAAAGAGAGGGCTTGTCTTATACTCACGTGTATCAAACATGGAGAAACTATTCCCTGGACTCAGTGTTTCAGACTCTTTGAACTGTATCTTCCCAGGCACATTAATGTCAAACAAATGAACCTGCAATTATACTAAGATTAATAACAATAACAATTTCTCTGCTTGGTTTTTGAGCCTCTTTATTAGGCACATGTTTTCTACTACTATCTAGACTAGTCTTTTGTCGTGATCCAAACTAAACACTGCTTAAGATTGTTAGATCCCCCAAAGATGACTTAAAGCAGTTTTCTTCTTTACGGAAATATACACATCTAAAGTTGCAAATACCTGCAACATAGCTAGGTATCTTGACCTAATGAGTAATTTTGCAAAAGAAAGGATACATATAAAATGCCTTGGATTTGGCAGGATGATTTTGAAGTATGCTACAGCAGGTGATGTCTTCCTCTCCAAGATTTGAGTCCCATTCCTGCAAAACCTCTCCACAAAACACTATCATCAAGCCATAAAATCCCCATGTCTTCAGCTATGCAGATGCCTGTGCGGCCCTGCAGACAGTCTTTATCCCTCCCTTTCAATGGAAGAATCTTCTGACTGTTCCTGTTCCTGACTGGAGCTTCCCAATAATAGAGCTGGTTTTATATTGTTATTCATTCATACTTGCACAGTACAAGCCTGTACTCATCCTCCAAACAACTACTGGGCTTGCAGACTGGTGTGGTGTGACAGATGGAAGGCAACACAGCACTCACAAAGTGATCTAATAGTGTAGCTAAGTGCAGAATCAGTTAACACAGTAAATGAACACCTGCACCCCAGAGGTATTTTGCACCACCTTATTAGTTCAAGTAACCTTGCATTCTCAATTTTTTGTTTACCCTTGAAAGAAATCATCTGCTGTTCACCTACAGAATGACAGCTGTGTGCATGGTCAGATTAACCACACTGGAGGTTACCAATAGGAGCAGTTTCTCAGAAGGAACAAAGCAATGTAGAGTTGGAAGATGACAATAAGCATCTACCACAAACATCAGTCACAGCTTAATGTGCAACTTGGACTTTGGTTGTCTGCACAGACCATACATATAGCACAAAGTATGTGAAGAACAGTATTTATGGTAACAGAAGGACTAAATCCATTGGGAAGCTGAGGAAAATCCTGATCCCCTTTAAGTGGCATTATGTTTTAGACACAGACCAAGGTACACAGATATTTGAGCTGGACCAGGATTTACAGTTTTCCCAGTATATGGGAAAAGTCAATTACACTCTCTGTATTTTGTCATCCTCATCCAGAACAAACTTCTGACCACTTTTTGAAGGGATGTCCCAAATAAAAATTACATTAAATTTCACTGACAGTATGCAACTTATTATTAATGCAAGATCTACTAATTTACATCACTTTTAGGTACAGCTGAAATAATTTGTGCAACACTGGTGAGAAACCTTTTCATAACAATATTCTGCCATCTTACCTTCCTGTGCTTTGCCAACATAGCACCATCAGGCCCAAAGACAGTACATGTATTATAGAGCTTTCCACCATCCTCTTCTGGAATGGATCCTTTGTAAAGGCAAGAACAAAGATTTCTCCCACTGTATTACATGTAATTTTGGTCCAATGGCACTAAAAGACATTGCACATTTTTCCCTCCATGAGATGGTCAATAAGAGTAAACTACCTCCAATAAGATATATGCTGCACTCCTTTGCAGTTTCTGAGAGCTTTTGTGTTGATTCCCCAGGGATCTTCTCTGCATATTCCTTAAAGTATTGGGTTCCATATGGGGAATTGAAGCACTCCTAAAGTTAGATGGGGAAAAAAAAAAAAGCTAAAATCCAGCAGCACCACTACAAGGAGACATACTTGATTTTTGTAACTCCTCTCTAACAATGTTATCAAACAATCTTTAGTTACAGGAGTTTAGTTTATAGCAGCTCACTAAGCAAATTGGAAAATATCAGGAAGACCAGAGAGACCTTAACAGTTAGAGAAAATACAGCAGGTGTGTTGGTGGAAATTCATGCCAAACAGAACACAAGCTAGGACTATAATGTAAGCTGCAAGTAGCCAGACCAGCACATTCATCTGTCTGGGATTAGCAAGAACACAAGGGATGTTCTCATCAGAACAATTAACCAAATTCCACCTAGCTCATTTGACAAGTTACCAGCTGAACAGATCCTCTCAAAACTATGAAATGCTCATGCTCATCCACAGCACAGCATTTCTTAATTTTTAAAAGCATGTTTGCAAAAGCATTTCTCAAAATTACTTCTTGCTTTGCTAAAATAATTTAAACACAATTTCCTCACAACTGAACAGTATCTTCCATCTTGGGCCCTAGTTAAAGATTTGCCATCCCTCAGAGCCAGGCATGTAAACTTTAGACAGTCAGATTAACAGAGTGGTCTAGATGCCTAAACTAGGTGGCTAGTGGTATTTGAGATGCCCAAGATATCAAGAACTTTCACTCTGCATTATGTGCTCTGTAAAGCAGGAAGAATATAGGGACAGACCTCTAAATTGCTTTAGGTCGAATTCTACTCAAATGGATTGTGCTTTTATTTCTTTATCCATAAACATTAAGAACTGCTTTTCTCTCACAAATTTTTCTTTGTTCAGAACTGAAAAAAATTGAACACATCAAGGCTAATATGTCATAGGAAAACGGCCATGTGCTTCTGCAGAGGAGTAGATTATATAGTCGCTGCAAGTTACCTCTTTATGTAGTGTAACTTAAAAAAAAGGAAAAGAATATTTCATGCTCACGTCCTAATGCTGGTACACAATCTACCTCCCAAAATCTGTGAACTACTTTGCCTTGTTTGATAAGTTTTACTCTAAAAGCATAAATTGGCAAAGTGAGTATCTCAACTAAACAAGTCTGGAAAACTCAATGTTTGTACACATGATGAAAACAGCAAATAATAGATAACCTCAAAGTAGGAGGCCCAGGCAGAACACTCAGTGGTCATATTTGCAATGCAAGAACTATGTTAGCACAGAGGAGCTGGGAAGGTTGCCTGTCACAGCAGGAGAGAAAACATTCTGTGTGTAAAACATTCAGACCAAAAGTTCACCTGGAAAAGAACTTTGCTCTCCTGAATCAGAGGCTGCAGAGTACAGGAGTAACACATGTACCCCAGGAAGAGAGGAAGAAAAGAGCTCAAAGTGCCCTTGGGAAGGTCACCTTGTTGCCAGCACACCCATCTGTGTGAACATCCAGCAAGGGAATCATGGCTGAAGTCCAAAAAGTAAATCAGAAATTATTAATTTTAAGTGGCTATTTATGTTCCTACACAAGGAATTTGCAAGAGAAAAGCATTTCAATCATAATCCAGCCACAAATAACCTGCTGGAAATGTCTTAATTCTATTTTGTTTCTCATGTATCTGGAATGGTTATGGCAAAGAGTCACTGTCAGCCTGTCCTCCTTTCACCTTCATGTAAACATTCAGCTGAAAACTGCCTTTTCCTACATTTCTTCTGCAAAGATTCAAGCTACAGTCAGTGTCACTTCCATGAATTCAGAATATATCCATGATGGCATTGCCAGGGATTTGTACCAGAAAAACTTTACCAGCATCTTATACTACAAAAAAGACAACCTGCACTTTTTTCCCTTCCTGTTTTCCTACCTCTTACCAGTGCTGCTAGGGAGAGCCCCCAGTTTTCTGTTTTTTAAATTATTTTGAAGTGTCATACAGCATGTAAGCTACCTAGAGAGAAACACGAACATATAATGCATTGGTTACACTGGAAAGAGGTTTTGAAAGGTTTGAGGCACAGGTGGCTAAGTATTACTCACAGGTAGAGCCACAACTTTTGCTCCTTTAGCTGATGCTTCTTTCACCAGTCGACAGGCTCGCTGAAGATTGTCTGATTTCACAGCAGACACATGAAGCTGAATAAGAGCAAGGCGGAAGGCTAATGGCAGAAAAGAAACAATTATTCAGCAGAATTCCCCCAGGAAACTCTTCAAAATTTAAATCCACTAGTTTAACAAGATAAATGTGTTTATATATTAACACACACACAGACCACTTCCAACTCATTTTGTGGTCTCTGACTCTGGAAACAGCCTCTTAACACAGGAAGAACACTGAAGCCTAGGCATGCTAATGGGACTCATGAACTGCCATCACACTGCTCAGAGCAAAGATCACTGAGCTCTCACACCAGGCACACTCAGCCCAGGCAGAATCCAGCCCAAGTTCCAATGGAAAATGCCATGTCACAGAAAGGGAGACCACTAGTCACCCAGCCCTGTATGTCCCTCCCCAGGCTGCTACACACTGCCCGAGCCAATCCTTCTGCAGCAACACTGCATGATAAGCACTGCATGTCAAAGTGTCACTAGCAAACTAAAGGAGTGGATAATCCCAGAAGCACCAAATATGGGAATAGTTTGCTTTTATCCCTCAAATCACACCTAGTCTGGGAAATGGCTATCAAAAAAACCCAATAAAGATAAGATCTTTCCTGATAATTTCTTTGCAATTTGGTTTCTAGCCCAGAGACAGTTCCAAGTGTTATCTACAGTCTCTACTGTGGCTAAGCAAGATTTGTACTTGCAGCCTCTCAGAGTATACAAGTTCTGTGCACATCCCTTGGACTTCCTTCCATTAATCTGCCCTGGATTGTAGGAAAACACATCCTGATCAGGTAGAAATTTTGCCTTGTAAACAAACAAACAAAAAACCACTCTGGTTTCATAAAGAAAAGTGTCCCAGTTTCAAAACACTTTCTTCACTAGAAAACTGCCCCATCATACAGTCAAAGATTGCTAAAGGAGAAAGAAAAAGCTGAAAGCAGCCTCAGTGGTCAGGGAAATAGGAAGAACTGATTCAAGTAAAGAGGAGACTGGGTCAGGAACAGTCAAGGCATATCTTTTTTCTTACTGAAGTTCTCCCTTCAGCAGCTAAGCAACTAATTTCTACAGGTGAAGCAAATGATTAACTGGTCTTTTTGCCACACTTCAGGTGAGACTTTTACTATTGGGTAAACAAAGCTTAACTGATATTCTGAACAAATGTAACCATATTTTCCAGACCTACCTAGACAAACCTATTAGAAATCTGGCAAAAAAACCCTCTTCCCTTTTTGTGGAATGTATTTTAGCTCAGTCAAACTGGACACTTAAAGATTTACATTTCAGCATAAACTCACTTGTGCAAAAAAAACCAAAGAAACAACCCAAACCAAAACCAAGCAAAAACCCCAAACAAAACAAGCAAAAACCCCAAACAAACCAAACAAAAACCAACAAACCCCCCAAAGAAAACAAACAAAACCAACCAAACAAAAAACCCCAAAGGAGCATCTACTAGTAAAAGAATCCCATTTTAAAATGCTAGGAAACCATTCCTCTTGTTTTCCCTATGGCTCAGGTTTGGAGTTGGCCAGAGGGCAAAATTAAAGCACGCAAAAAGTTGCAACATAACACATACACTTGCTCCCGGTTGCGTGTAAAAACATTCAGCTGCAGAAGTAACAGAAACGTGAAAACACATACACTTGCTCCCGGTTGCGTTTAAAAACATTCAGCTGCAGAAGTCACAGAAACGTGGAAAAACGTGCAGCACTGCTGTAGAGGCCCAAGAAGTGACCCCCACACTTGCAGCAAGATCTCTGCTTCCAGCCTTGATAAAATACCTCAGGAACGCCTTTAAAAGCAATTCCCAGGACAAACCTACAGCAACGCAAACCACTACTAGGAGCAAGTGTATCAGAGCAAAGTAACAGCTGGTGTTTGCATCGCTTTTGGTTTCTTTTGGAAGTCCTCACAAGCCAATCGCGCCGGG
>NW_008693637.1:0-1735 GCF_000695815.1 Acanthisitta chloris | reverse complement strand
GGCACCCAGCCAGGTACTGTACCCCTGTCCTCAGGAGCCCTCTGCCTCCAGCAGCGACCCCCTGCCATCCTCTGTCTGCCGCTGGGCTGGCGTCTGCGCCCGCGCCTCATGCTGGAGCGTAAGGCTTTCCCCATCTCACCCTACTCCGTGGGCTGCTGTGGCGCCCACGGGGCTCGAGGGTGCCGGGGTGGCCAGGACTGGGTGCCTCTCCCCAGTGAGGCTGTGCTGGGAGACCACACATCCTGGGAGGCTGCTCTTGGTGAAGGTGGCACAGCTGGGGTGGGCAGGGGCGTGGAGCAGGATGTGAAGGGGCAGGGCACCGGCATAGGCAGGATGCATGGCTCATGCCAAAGCAGCCATGGTGCGTGGTGCTGGCTCACAGCAGGTCAGCTCAGTGAACCCCAGCCCCAGGCCTTTAGCAGCATGGCCTCATGGCCAGTATCCTTCCCAGCTCCATGTGTCTCCAGCGCTGTGCTGGACACGTCACTGCTGGCCGTAGTGGTGGCCGTGGCACTGGGAAAGCCCACAGGGTTTGTCATGGTGGTGCTTTGCCCCTGCTCGCCCCCTCCCGCCCCTCTCCGTGCTGTCTGCGGGGCAGGGGTGAGCCCTTCTCGCCTTCACCCCCATCTCTCGGCCTCGCCAGGGTCCAGTGGACGATGCGCCGGCAGCTGCCCTTGGCCCTGTCCCTGCTGCAGCTCAGGTTTGGCTTTGGGGCTCACCCCGCTCTCGGGTGCCAGGGACATCCCCACTGTGCCAGCCCGGCATTTCCCACGCCACAATCCTGTGCCATGTCCTGTGTTCCTCCACTATGTGCCTGCGGAGTGTCCTGTGTCCCTACAGCTTGTCCTGGCAGCATCTCCTGTGTCCCCACAGCATGCCTATTGTCCCTGCATCCTGGCACATGACTGGCATGAGCGCCCACTCTCTGGGCTGTGGTTTGGGAGCTCAGCCCCTCCAGGCTTGCTCGAGGTGGCCATGTGAATGTGCCCATTGGCCTCTGTGGCTTTGTGTCTGCCCTGAGCTATGGTAGGGCCCTGGTGGTCTCTGCAGCCCTGAGCCCACTGGGGTCCCCAGGGACAGTGGGCAAGCTGGGGACACGTGCTGGGAAAGCTTGTGTTGGGTGACTGTGGTTGGTCAGTACGTGGTCCTGTGGCCAGTCAGCCCTGTTCCCTCCAGCCCCAGGGATGTGGGGAGGGGATAAGGCAGGGCAGGGGGCAGGTGCCCACAACCACCCCACACCCTGCTGTCCCGCAGGCCAAGACAGAGGAGCAGATAGCAGCTGAGGAGGACTGGTACGAGACTGAGAAGGTGTGGCTGGTGCACAGGGATGGCTTCTCCTTGGGTGAGTCAGGGACACTGCCAAGACATGGGACACCCTGTCCCCACTGTGGTGTCCCCAGGGGACTGCCAGCATGGCCCCACTGAGTGCCCCGTGCTCCTCGCAGGCAGCCAGCTGCGGCCGGAGGCAGGCACTCCCCTGCCCGAGGGGAAGGTGAAGGTGAAGCTGGACCATGATGGAACTGTCCTGGAGGTCGAGGAGGACGATGTGGAGAAGGTAGGGCTGCGGGGTGGGGGACGGCGGGGCAGTCCCCGTTCCCTGCCTGACTCCCCCCACAACTTTGCTGTCAGGCAAATCCCCCCTCCTGCGACCGCGTGGAGGACCTCGCCAGCCTCCTCTACCTCAACGAGTCCAGTGCACTGCACACGCTGCGGCAGCGCTACGGCGGCAACCTCC
>NW_008693636.1:893-1176 GCF_000695815.1 Acanthisitta chloris | reverse complement strand
TCTAGTATTCTAAAAGTTACTGTTTTAGTGGAAAGATTCTGTTAGCCAGTTATTGTATTTTTCCTGAGTTTGCTTTTTTGATTCTTTTATGCTGACTTCTAAGAGTGCTTATAAAATAAAGCTGGTGGGGCTGGAGACGAATGGTCGCTGAGCAGGAGCAGCAAAGCACAGGCTGCTGCTCGAACCTGGAGCAGCTTCCCCCACGGCAGTAGATGTGGAGCTGCAGCTCCCGCCGGAGCTGGCGGCGCAATTAAGCTGCTGAGGCTGGAGGCGGAAGAGGTCC
>NW_008693636.1:0-383 GCF_000695815.1 Acanthisitta chloris | reverse complement strand
CCACAACAAGCACCCCACCACATGACACTATTACTGCTGCTCCTCCCACCCACAATACCCTGACCACTACCATCCACAGCCAAGCAATTAGGAACCAAAGACACAAATTACCCCTCAAGTTTTAAAGTGATAGGAAAAAAAAAATTTTCAGCCCTAATTAGACCCCCAGACTATCAATACTTGCCACCAGTGCTCCCCCCACTACCACTGGCTACGAATTCATTACCCACCAATTATCCAAAGGACTAACAGCCTATGGAAAGGACATAGAAATTGATCCTTGCAGCACACAGACTAAACCAGGACAATAACAGTCCAACAAACACTGATACACATACCGCAAACCACTACATACTAGGAGGACAATAACCACAAACAGCAAG
>NW_008693635.1:17663-18957 GCF_000695815.1 Acanthisitta chloris | reverse complement strand
GCGCTCAGCCCGTGGGCACGATACGGGCGGCGATCGCGCTGATCCGGCCTGGCACGGTGCCCACCCTGTGCCCAGCACTCAGGTCCCTCTTGGTGGGCATTGAGCAGCAGCACCAACAGCTGCCCAGTCATCCACACGAGCATTTGCGGCATTTCCTGCGCTCTCCTTCCGAAACTAGTTGGGTAAATTTCCCAGGCTGAAATCCACCAGCGTTTGGTGTGGTGGAATGGGAGTGTCGCTGCTTGGCATGCGTCGTGCAGACTCTGTTTGTGATGTTGGCTTGACATGGGCAGTCACTATATTACTTAGGTTTTATGGAGGGTCTAAATGTACCCTCATCTTTGTGAAAGAAAAGTCAGTTCCTTTGCCAGTGGCCTTTTGGAGACTGAATGCTTTTGAGGTGAAATAGCAGCAGAACTTGCAGCATGGTAGATTTTAGCAAATATTTTCTCAGAAATTAAGTCTTTTGCCTGCGCCTTGTTCTCGAGCACAAACGCCATGAGGAGAGGCTGAGGGAGCTGGGGGTGTTCAGCCTGGAGAAGAGGAGGCTCAGGGGAGACCTCATCACCCTCTGCAACTCCCTGACAGGAGGTTGGAGTCAGGTGGGGGTTGGTCTCTTCTCCCAGGCAACCAGCAGCAGGACAAGAGGGCACAGACTCAAGCTCTGCCAGGGGAGGGTTAGGTTGGAGATTAGGAAGAGATTTTTTTCCAGAGAGAGTGCTCAGGCATTGGAATGTGCTGCCCAGGGAGGTGGTGGATTCACCATCCCTGGAGGTTTTCAAGCTGAGACTGGATGTGGCACTTAGTGCCATGGGCTAGTGACCAGGGTAGGGTTGGACTTGATGACCTTGGATGTCTTTTCCAACCTAGCTGATTCTATGATTCAGCAGCTGGATGTCTTGTCAACATTCTTGTAGAAAACTCCGTTCCTTCACCAGTGGCCTTTTGGAGACCTACTGCTTTGGAGGTGAAATAGCAGCAGAACTTGCAGCATGGTAGATTTTAGCAAATATTTTCTCGGAAATTAACAAAACCTTTTGCCTGTGCCTCATTCAGCAGCTGGATGTCTTGACAGTGTTACTGTTTTGAGAGTTTAACTAGCTGGAGTTCATCCATAAGGTGTGCAGAGCAGCCAGGAGTCAACAAACAGATTGTCCTTTGTTTTGGTTCAAAGTTATATGGGTCTTGGTGTAGGTGAAGGGTTTATCTCTGATCCAACAAAGCCAATGGCCACACTCCAGGTGGAGCAGGGGTCGGTCCAGGTTTATACACTGCTGTATTTGTGGCTTTATCT
>NW_008693635.1:13079-17638 GCF_000695815.1 Acanthisitta chloris | reverse complement strand
AGGGAAACGGAGGGGAGGAGGTGATTTGATGTCATGGTAACTCCTCCAGCTCTCTGTGTGGCTGTAGATGAAATCCAGTGCTGCTGGAGGCAATGCATGTCATACCCAGCACCCCCAAAGCAGCAGGAGGTGCTGATGTGATTCTCTTCCTGGCAGTTCTGCCCAGAAGAGCAGCACTTTCCCTGGCCAATGCCTTGTATTGCCCCTTCCAGGCTGAAAGGCCTACCAGGACAGACAGGAAAAAGGATCACAAATGGTGCTGCAGGAGCAGTGTAACTGGAAGAAAAAGGCAAGGAAGGGCAGGGGGAGCTGGTTCAATTCTGCATCCGATAATCTGCGCAAATGCAAAATCTTCTTTTTGCCAGTTACCCTGTTTTTCCCTTTTCCTCAGTTTCCATGTAACAGAGGATCAAAGATGTTTTCATGTGCTCTAAACAGGAATTGCAGGGACATAGGGCTCTCTATCTCAAGGCTAAGGAACTTCCAAAGGAAAGCAGTGTTTGGTGAAAATAAGTAAATAAGTTGTGTTTTTACACGGATAACCACGTGTGCTCTTCCCTTCTCTCAAAGCAAAGTGGTGAAAGGCTCAAATAGACAACAAACTGTTCTGAGCACAGCTCCCCACAGAAACATGAAGGGAAAACCCACTAGCCCTGACTCTGTAAAAGTTCGGGGGATGGAGAAAAACCCTCAATTTCTTTTCTTATTTCTACTACTGAGAGAATAAACCAGAGCGAGAGTGTGTGTGGGTGTTGGGGGAGGGTGGCTGGAATCTGAGGCAAGTAGCATTTCATTTTTTTTATTTGCCCAGACAGATTCCACTGTGAACATGTAATGGTTTTCACTGAGGCACTGTGTTATTTTAAGGTAAATCTGCTGACTTCAGAATGCATAATCAGTTTCATGATCGTAATAAATTATATCAGAGTCATCCCTGGTGGGAAAATGGAAGGAAATGCACAAAGCAAGAGTGCCAGGACAGCTTGCTGGTTAGGATGCTAGCCTAGAAACCCTTTCTTTCTTCCTTTTTTAGGGAAATAATTTTGAAAGCATCTAGGTCAATTAAAAGCTCATTGTGAAAGCAGAGTAGGTACTCAGAATTTAACTCACTGAATGATATTTTAGAAAACACTGCTGCAGTTCAACTCCACAGCTGTAAATTGGGAATTGCCGTACTTCGTGCAAAGGTGAGGTGTGAATAAAATACATTTGGAAGAAACTGGAACAAACTAGAAGCTCTCTGAGGACCTGGGATAGACAGACAGCCTGCACAGGCTCTGCTGCTGGAACATTTATTCACTAGCAGTCATAGTTTAGGCAGCTTGGGCATCTATCCCCTCTTCTGGCAGGTTGTTTCCTGCTCTTGTGTTTGCTGCCACAACTGTTTGCACAGCAGTACAGTGAACTTGATCAAGGAATAGATCCAGCTGGTAAAAGATAAAATATATGCTGACTACATGGCAACACAAATGAGTGTGCCAGCCAAAACACTGGCTGGCACGTGAGGCCGGAGGAAGACTGGGAGGAAGGAGGATGGGAGCTGCTTAAGCAACCTGCTACCAAATGCAAAATATCACAGTCTGTTTTTATTTTCAAATCTTCATCTAGAACAGGAGAGGTTTAGTTCTCATGTGCAAAAAGAATTGTCTGTGTGGTCTTATGAGACAACTTGAAGGTTTTGGTCACTGATTTCTATGCCAGCAAAAGTGGCTTTCTGATTGATGGATTAAAAAGTAAAAGGAAAATGAAACAAAATTTTTTTACAATGGAAGTAGCTGATGAAGATGATTATTTAGGTGTCATACTGTCAAATGTTATATTTTGATTTTTCTGAAGAGTGTAATAGAAAACATACGAAGGGAATGTTGCCCTTAAAACTAAACTTTTTTTTAATAGCTTTTCTTAGAATCTTGCATTGCATGTCTTTTGGAGTATTCCTTTTTTAATTACCACTGCCTAATTGTGAGATAAATCATTGCTGCATTACTCTTTTATATTTAAGCTAAAGATACTCAAATTTTAGGTTTGTCTCTCCAGGCCTCAGTGGCAGTGTACTAAAGATGAATTTCATCTATTCCATGTGACACAGGTTGTTTAACAGGAAAATGTTTTTATTAGAAGAACTGGGTTAAGGGTCCATCTGGAACCAATTGAATTCTCTAACGGCCTAACCCTCTATTTCTAGAGGGAGAGAGGAGAAAAAGCAGAGAGGAAATTCAGGCTTACAGTGTAGCTCTGTAGTGTGAATTTAAGAAGTCTCCCCTCTGCTTCCCCAGCCTCTTGTTCCTGCTTTCTTGCTGTAATTTGCCACGTCCTCAGCTTTGTACATAGAGCTATTTCCATGACTCGCTGGAAATTATACTGTTCAAATAACTGCTGTTAAAAGTCATCATGGAAAAAGGAGGGGGGAGCACTCAAATAGGGCAAATGAAGGAAGAGTAAATTGTGCTAGGAGAAAGGAGATGTGCATGGGTGTGAGGGATGCCCAGGACCTCCCCAAGCCCTTGTCACTCGGAGCAGACACCACTTAAGCCCATATGTCATGTAATTGCAGACTCAGTCATAGACTTGGCTGAGCAGCAACCTCCTTATTACCAAAGTGTCACTGCACCTCCCAGGACCAAAGGCTTTATCCATGTATGAAGTGCTATAAAAACAAAACCTTCATATTGCAGCCTGACACAAAGTCCAGTGATGAGCCCAGATGTCTTTCTGTTATTCCAAGTGCCTTTAGCTCAGCTAAAAAAAAAAACAAACCCAAACAAACCAAACCCAAGAACATTTACAATAACGTTTTTAAGAATATGCTATGTCTTCATATCAAAAAGTCTTTGAGGCAGCACTAGTCCTGATAGTATGTTGCTTTTAAACACAGAATTTAGCCTTATCTATTCTCACATTCAGGCACAATGTTAAGCAATATTTTTTTCTCAAATGCAGACAGCAAATGCTTGCTGCTTGTCCAGAACAAGAAGGGCTACAGCACATACATTAATATATGTTCTGGGGTTCTTTTGGTTGCATTGCTTCTTTAGTTTCTAAGCAGATTGTAAGGGTCATTCTGGATATGTCACTGTATTTATCTCTGCTGTTTTAGCAGCATAAAATGTCTTTGCCACAACCACCCTCAAATTTTGTTAGTAAGCAATACAGTAAAAAAAAAAAATCTGCCAAAAGAAAATACTTTTCTTTTTTGAAGTTGACCATTGAAAACATTATATTTTGAAGTCACATTGCATTATGAAATCATATTGGAGTGGACTAATAGCAAAATGTAGAAAAAGAACATTATGTTGTTGATAGAAATAAAGAGCTGTGAAGTCTGAAGCTTTGAATTTTGTGTAGCTTGTGCTCCTTAGCACCCACATCCCTGTCAGAATCAGTGTAGAGTGGAGCATGGTTAGAGAAAATGAACGTAGAAAGTGTTGGTTGAAAATATTGGTGAATGTATTCGTGTCTATGTTTGGGGAGGAGATAACTGTGCAGCTCAATCCTAACCCCATCTGCCTAAGTGCACTGCATAGTTATTTTTAAAAAAAATAAAAATAAAAGATCAAATCCTAAGTGCAAAGAGCCTAAAAACGCATCCATATTGAGAAACTGTAGCCAATTGATTATTCAGCTGGCAAAATGGAAATTTCAAGTTGCATAGATGGCTAATTGTGGGCTGCCTATGGGATGACAGGTCTATAATTTTTAGTTTTGTGCACATTCAAAGCCAGTCACCTTGACACTTAACAGTCCATTATCTGCCGGCCACCGACCATATGATGATGTTCCAAGAGTGACAGGTCTTTTCCATTACAGAATGATAAAATGTGCTGTGCTTTATTTGGATAAAGCTGTCTCCACAGACAGCACACACCAAGTGCTTATCTGATCCTTGCATGTTACAGTGATGCTGGGACACCTTTTACTTCACGGGGCTAACCTGGGGGTTTATTTGTTGTTGTTCTTTTTGGGATAAAGATGAGTGAAATGAGTGAAATTGGTATCCCCAGGATGGTTTTCTAGGAGAACAGACAAGCTGGCATTCCTATCTATGATTTCTTCCAGTATTAAATAAGATGGATTGCAGGAAGCATTTGGGACACAGGTCATGCAACTACATGATTCATAATCTAGGGAGAAATGTTTGTTGTTTTATAAAAAAGATTGTTGTGCTTTCAGCATGAATACAGAACGAGGTCAAGAAACATGTCCCAGGATACTTGGCTATCAAATAAAGAAAAAAAACCAAACCACCACAAAGGCAGCTGAGACCTGGAAGTGGATTCAAGCTTAGACAAGGTGCTGGCTGCAGCCAGGGACTCTGCTGCACCTTCCCTGGGGGTGGTGAATGTGTCTGTGGCTCTGTCCCTCATCTACAGCAAGAACATGAGACTGGCGACCTTCTCTGTCTTGTAGGAAAAACACAGCTTGGAGAGCAGATGGTTCTTGGAGGTTGTTGTTCAGGTTAGGGTCTTCCCAGCTTGGGCATCTCTTCAAGGGGTTTATGCAATCCAGGGAGGGCAGGGAAGTGGTACAGAGTAAAAAAAGCTGAAGCCACAGAGGGAATC
>NW_008693635.1:7534-13065 GCF_000695815.1 Acanthisitta chloris | reverse complement strand
GTAGGGAAGGCCATTCCTCCAAGCACTGCAAACAACTTGAACTTGCAGTTTTCGGGAGCCTAACGAGAGGGAGATTGGCCCACACGAAAGTCATGAACTCTGTTTTGGCCCCAGCACCAATTTCTGTGCCAAACTGTTCTCAGTGAATTTAATTTATTTATTTAGAAATGTCAGTTTTTAGCTGGGAATTCTGAATGTGCCTTTGGAATAACTATTTTTAACCTGGTTTTGAAGTTTTAACAAGAGGCAGTGTTGTTTGTCTTTGCCAGCAGGGCCTGTTTCAGCTTTGAGGAACACTAGTGCAAACAGGTTCACTGATTCTTTGTGTGCTGCAGCAAGGGTTTCAGGACTAACCATGCAGAGCTAAGTTCTTGCAAGAGAAAAGTGTTATATTTTGAAATAGATCTCAAAATGGTCAAAATCTTATTCATTGCAAATTTAAAAAGCAATTTTCTTGAGCACTCAGAGTGAACAACAGTGACTTTTGCCATCAGAAAACATGATTTGTGGATTTTTCAACTGACACACAGCTGCCATCTCAGTGGTAAATATTCTTCTTTTACACTCTTGTTTATTCACTAACAAGTGATGATAAATCTACGATATTTTGGTGATGTTTTTTTCCTGTATGGAATGTGCTTCATGTGCAAACCTTCAGTCTTCTGTGTTCTCACATGTACAGTATTCTACATGTATTTATAGCTCTGGAGAAAAGGCTAATGAACAGAGCATACTCCAAAGAGAACAGTCATGAGGCTTTGTTTGTTCCCTACATGCTGCAATAATACTAATACACCTTTTGCTCTACAGAATGACTTGTACTTGGGGAATTGTGCTTCATCCAATTTTCTTGCAAATAATGAACAAGTTCCCCCAGGTTTATTGGCACTATCTTGTGCACACCTTTTTTTTTTTTTTTTTTTTGGTGTAAATTATTTATTCTACTAATTTAACAGCAAACAGTCCTGGATAGTGAGCTTAGTGAGGCAATTTCATACATATTGGCTGTAGGTTAATTATTTAGGGATTGAGATATCTCTGGTAATGCCAAATAAGTACAGACCTAATCAGAGAAAGCAATCTAATGTGTCTAGGTTTTCCAAACCTCAGATCATGCGACCATTATTTGATGATCATTAAGTTTGGTGGTTTTTTTGCAAAAAAACACAAACGTGCTTTGAAGTAGGCCCCAAGTTAACCCTTATAGTTCCCATCGTTTCCCAGGCCATGACTGCCAGGATGCAGTGAAATGAATGAGTTACGAGGGTGTAATTTTGTTGGTTGTGGTGTTGCTTCTGGGTGAGTATTCAGTAAGGAAATCCTGGATCCCACTCTGCCACCTTCCTGATCTGAGCTGAGACACACTTGCTGTGTTATGCCATGAGACCCAGCACTGCATTTCTACTGACAGACTTCAAGTTTTCCCCTTCTCTTCCTGGCATTGACTTGAATTTTTGCAGAGAGGATATTGTAGACAGCACGGCAGTAAGAATTGTTTTAATCCTTTTCGTAACAAAACTCCACGAAAATTTCCAGAAACTCAACAGACCTCATCTGCTAGGATTTATGGAGTAATTGCTTTTGCATTTCTGCTGAGACACAGTTCTTCAGCAGAGTGCAAACCAGTAGGAATGACTGTACAGAAGGTGGGACGCTCTCCATTGTCTCCCCAAGCTGTTTCCCAGTTTACTTCCCAGCATCTCTCCAAGCATGGAGACAAAGCTAACAGCCTATCTGCATGAAAAGGAGGGCACTGATTTGGATGCAGTCAAACTGATCAGGGAAACTTGAAATAAAGACACCTGACAGATTCAGGGGTTTCTGGGTGGAATATAACCTTTAAAAGTCTCGAGAGAATAACACATTGTCTCTCAATGACATATCTTTCAACAAGTTCTCTCATTTTCACATTGTTCTTTAGCATGAAATGTTTAACAGAGATTCCACCTGCCTGTTCCACAAGTAGGTCAGCATTTGATAACTGCATTAAAATTGGCCTTTCCTAAATCCTCTCTGTCACTATAATCCTTCCTGTCCCTCTCAGTTTTCCTGTGTTCTAATGCTCCATTATGGAGAAAATGTTGAGTCTTTTTTTTTTTCAGATTATTTCCAAATTGTCACCCACAAGGGAACTGTTTTGTTTTGGGTTTGGATCACATTTCTTCCTCCAAAGCTCCTGAAGATAGACATCACAGATATGATGCCACATGGGAAAGAATATTTGTTAGGCACGTGCAAAATTCTGTGTCTTTTTCAATTGTTCTGAAGAAAAAATCCAAACCAACCAAAGTTGGTGAAAACATCTTAAAGAATTTATTTAGAATATTTAAACATATTTGGTAATTTAGCTCTCAAGCCTAACATCTGGCTCATTTTCAATGTGGCCTATCACTTCTGGTGTGACATTACTGCAAACCTTCTGATTAAAGCCAGCTCTCTTATGCATACTTTACCTCTGTGACCTAAGAGTAGCTTGAAACCATTTGAACTCTGTCTAAATTGGATCCCCCTGGTTGTAAGTGTTACTGCATGTCAGTTCTGTGTCAGTTGGATGGAAATCTTGCTGCAAAGGATGAAAGTTCACAGCTCAGTATTAATCTACTGGGCAAACTACATCTAATGCCTTCAGTTTTCTTGAAATACAGCTTGTGATGACCTCTGACAGGTAAAGCACAATACAGGGGTTTCCAATATTCATTTTTAGAGTAGATATTTAAAATATAGCATGTATTGTCCTTCTGTGCTAAATAAATCCTGTGAGAGACAAGAGTAGTGATAAGTAGATTATTGGACGTGGAGACTTCTGTTAATAAAATATATCTAGGTCTTTAGTTCACAATTTTCTTGTTACCAAAACAGAAAATGCAAATCCTGACTTGAGTGGAGGAAGCTGTGCACTGCTGAAATGCTGGCTGGGATTCCCTTGGTATTTGTTGGATGAGACTTTCAAACTGCTGTGTGAGTTTAACAAAAAAAAAACCTCCTGGAGCTGCATGGTTTCTGGAGCAGGGAACATAAATCACTCCATGCTGGTGGAGTCTGTCTTTAACCCACAAATGAGAACTTTGAATGGAGCACCAGCTACTGTTTAAAAGAGCCTCTGTATAGATTTGTGCAGCTTAGATGACACTATTATCAACATCTTTTGTTGCACAGTGACACCTTTGCTCTTGTTGTCAGTTTTAGGAGTCTTTAAAGTATATTACGTTTGGGTTTGCTTTGGAAGTGACTTTTTTTGACGTAAAATTCCAAGCCTAAAAGAAGGAAAAATATCTGCTAGGTGCAGGTTTGTAGGTCTGCAACTTCATCTCACTTTTATTTAAGCTAACAGCAGAACTCACACCTCCTTCAGAGCAGCAAGATTGACTTTTAAATATTTAGTTTGAATCTGAAAGGAAATGGATCCTGCATTCCTTGCAAATCCTAAATTGTAGAAATGGTGGGATTTGGTAGGGGGAGAGAAATCTGAGATTAAGCTCTGATTTGCAATGGGATGATGCTGGTCCTAGGAGGGATTCTTTTTATAGGTGAATCCAATTCATCTTTGTCCAAGCTCTGCTGAGGAGAGCTGACAACCTGTGCCTGTGCCAGGCCTGAGTGGAGCCTTTGGCTCTTTGAGAAGTCTGTGCCTCAGCCCCATGTTTAACAGAGAAATTTTAGTCTCTAGGGATGCACCTAGTGGACAGTATCTTTTGAGCCCTCCCAACTCTCATTCAAGAGCTACAGTTCACTATTACAGAATATTGTCATTTGATAAGTCAGATAAAATATCTCAACTGATGACTCTCGTCCTGTCATTCCTCTTAGGGAAGTATAAAACAATAGCAATAAATCTGTACTGGTAGCCAGAGGTATTTTAAGCCAGTGGTGATTGGACCAGTTTCTGAACAGTTTAGGCTCATGTTTTCCTGCCGTTTCCATTTTTAAACCCAGACTTCTAAAATCCTGACAGCCTGACTCTTTTTTCCTGTGAGTCACACAAAGAAATAAATTTTTGATTACAACATGTGCAGAGCCCAGAGTCCAAAACCTTGGAGTGCTCTTCTGTCAGAGGCTCTAAAAGCTGCTATCCAAAGATATATAGCAGACGTCGGAGGAGCTCCCATGGGTGCAGTGTTGGGGTCACACTCATCTCCAGGAGACCAGAGTTCACTCAGCAGCAATGCCACAGAAGTTTTCTCTAAGTCCACGTGCTGTAGGTACACAGATGCTGATATAAATCTAGAAGAACAGCCTAGGAATTCTTACAACAACGCAACGAGAACAAAGTACCCAAGTGGAAATGAAGCAGCTTGCAGGGCAATCTTGTGGCTGGTGGCCTTAATCATTGATTTTTTGCTTTGTTAATTTAGCAGTATTGAACGTAGCTAACTGTAGCATTCAGAGCCAACAAATGTGTGGAAAAGAGCACACTGATGAAAATCCATCAGATGATCAGTGAGTGTTCTGAGGCAACGTGAGTGTGGCAGCTAAATTCTGAACTGAAAGAGTGCAAGTGTGGACAGACAGCAGTGATCTCTTCCTGTGCTGCTCATTGGCTCACACTGTTCGTTTTGGGAGAGACCTCCAGATATGGAGAAGTAATTTACCCGTTGGAGAATTCCCATGTGTGGTAAATTTTCTTTTTTTAGGCTTGCAGAGTGCTTTACGACAGGCTGAACTTGAAAGAATAGGGAGAAGCCAACGAGAGGGGATGAAATAGTGTGGTTTAATAGTTTTTGCATATGAAATAGCTGGCTAAAAAGTCGTGTGTACTTAAATAGAAGTTTTTTATATCAACAGCTAATGTTTGATCTCAAATATAAGGGTCTGATCTCAAGGCAGGGCAGAATGTTTGCTCTTTCCAGTTTTATGAATTTACCTAGAAGCCAAGGATGTAAGTGGGATGAAGGTGATTCTGTATCTTCTGCTCTGTGTCCCAACAGCATAGAGGCTTTTAGTCTGAAACTTGGACAGAAGCTGAAATATATATTTGTCCTGGTTTATTCTAGATTTTGACCTTCTTAAGCTTAACAGCTTGTTCCAAATGGCAAAGAATAATTGTCAGACTATTAGTTTGTTTTACATGTGTGTAGGGACAGCAGCTAAGCTGGGAAAGTTTTGTGTCTGGATTTGTTTTCGAAGCTGTAGCATTTCCTAGGCTTGGGCCCATATGTCACTAAGCCTGTGGAAAGTTGGGACTGAACCTCTCCATTTTCCTTTGTCTTTTGCATTGCCATTTTTGTGTTTTGAATTTCTTCCCTTTTCACTTCTCCTTTCCAGAGGGTGAGACAGCTCAGTGGATGGGTCAGTGTGACAATGAGGGTGCTACAAACAGACACTGTGACTCTGCTTCTCTCAGCTCCTGCCAAAGGCTTTGCTGTCTGCAAATCTGGATGCACAACAGGAATCCACAGGAACCCTAAGGGGCACAGAAAGGTACCCTGGTGAAATGCAAACTGGAGATTTTTATAATATAATGGTTTTCTTTTAGAGAAGGCACTATTGACAGGAAGATCACAATTTTGAATTTGCAGTAATAGCATCACAAA
>NW_008693635.1:5337-7510 GCF_000695815.1 Acanthisitta chloris | reverse complement strand
GGGGGGGGGGGGAACCATCTCAAGTGCATAATTTGGGTTAACAGTAACTGACAGAGAAAATGACATTTTAGCACATAAGTTTTGAGATGACCTCATGGGAAAAGATGATATCAAGACCTATGGAAATCACACCTAGATTAGTTTAGAAACTTGAATGTGTTAACAGAAAATCCTCTCAAGATTCCAGTTACCCTTTTTCTACTAAGCCTCCTATCTGAATATTCCTTAATAGAAAGAAGTCTTCTAGATACTTGTTAGCACAGCTTTCCAATTAGGCTTTTTGATAATTAATCAGGATAAATCCATGTGCAGAAACCTCTCATTATCATTCTTTCAAAGCCTGATATAGGCCCTTCAAGAAATGTTTGTTTATAGATATTTTCCATTTCATGGTTTCTGCTCTGTGTGTGTCATGGTAAGATTGAAGGTACAAGCTAGTTAAATTTTCAAATTTTTGAAACTAGTGCTTGGTATCCACAGCTTGATCTTGATCCTTGTCTTTTGACAAGGAAATGTTGATGTGACTGTAATAAAAGTCCTGGGAATAAATATTTCAATTTGCAATAGCACAGTTTCTATAATTGCTGTGTCTTTTTTGTTTTGTTTGGTTGAGTTTTTGTGGGTTTTTGTTTTTTTTTGTTCCCAGTCCTTGTTCAGCTCTACAAGCACACTGCAAAGTGTCAGGAGGAATAACATATAGCTTGCAGTCCATCATCTGCATTCCCTTTGCATTAGGTGTAACACTGGCATGAAAATTGGAGCCCCTGCTCCAATTTTTCCAGCTGTCTCTGTCTCCCTGTGATCTTTTCGTACAAATTTTCTGGCAAGTCTTTGAATGTGCAAGTTTATATCCCTTTCTTCAGCATACACATGCATGTTGCTGCCTCAGAACATGGGAAAATCTGAACAGAATCATTAACTTTTGTCAGTAGTTTGAGTGTGTTTACTGATGTAGGCAAACCCTTAAAACATACAATATCTTTTTCCTTTGTCCTCTTGCTCTCAGATTTCTATGCAAGTTTGTTTTGTTTTCATTCAAAATGCATGAATAAAGCAATATCAGGATCTTTTCACTGCCATCTTCAGGTCTTATTTATAGACTACTTTTACAGCTTCGGGAATTGTTAACTTTTAGGCAATAAATGTCATCTTACTTCTGAGGTTACATTTGTTTTATTTTCCTTAGCAATATTATGACTTTAAAACTGTAATATGTTTTCTATTTTGGTGGGGTTTTTTTCTGTTGCCCCAAGGGACTTGAGCTATAAGTAGGATTTGCATTGGCCACAGTGCTGTTCTTATTCTGCACATGGTTATGGGTAGACAGGAGAGAGTGCCAGGGCTGAACATGATATTCTGTTGGAACAGCTTGTGCCAAGAGTTGGGCTTGAACAATTTGGAGGAGACATGATGTCACTGTCTCCATAAAGTGAATTTGAACAGGAAAGTTGTACTGTATTTTTGGCATGTGTTTCAAAAATAACAATTAGAATAATATCTTGTATGTTTCCTTCATTTTGCTCTCTGGTTTCGCAGTCCTTGCTCTGCGATTCTTGTGTCCTAGTGGTATTTCTGTTTCATTATTTTTCAAGCAGAGTTTGGTGACACTGATTTAGCAGTTTCTCACAGTTCACTGCTTCAGTTTTCATCAAATTATACTTGTAGTTATACTAGACACTTTCATCATCAATTTCCATATGCCTCAAAGACATGCAGGGACCAGTTTGCCAACACTGAACTCAAATGCCAGACAGTATCTGGAATCCAGGATTTCTTTTTCTAGGGTGTCTGAGACAAAGAGTCTAGAATCCCTCAGTTCTTAACAAATGTTTTCAGCCTGGGTGCATTAAAAATATAGACAATAACTGCTCTGGAATATTGATTTTAAAATGTCATATCAAGGGGGAAAAAAAAATTAACATTAACCAGAGGTTATACCATAAGACCTTAGCCATTTCTCTCCAGAAACCTGTCTTGCTTCAGAGAGAATGCTTGTGAATTTAAGATTTGGGTTCATTCTTTCCCACAGGATGGGAGGGACTCATAAGCAACCTGAACTGTGTTTTCTGTACAGCAGGGTTTGTCAATTGACAGATAATAAAGATGTTGGCTTCAGGCTCTAGGTTGGTGTGGACCTTCAGATCAGCAGTGGTACTGGGGACACTGGAAGTTG
>NW_008693635.1:0-5321 GCF_000695815.1 Acanthisitta chloris | reverse complement strand
TCCCTTCATTTAGGGTCTCTTGGTTGCTCAGATTGGAAAGATGTCCCTGTTGGAACACCTGACACCTTCACAGGCTTTCTGTTGTGTTCATCCTGCAATTTTCTATAAAGGGACCACAGTTGTGACCCAAAGGTAATCTGGAGTCCATCAACTTGGACTAGATGTAGATGTGCTGGAGACCACAGTTCTTAATGTCTGTCGAAAGCATAAAGTTAATCATGCAAGGCATGAAGTACAGCTCTGTTTGTGTAGATGTAAAGAGGTTAACTCTGAGTAACTGTTGGCAACAGTCATTACCCTCAGATGAATTTGCCATTAAACCTATAGTCTTCACAAAAATATCTTCAAGATACTACAGGACTAATATTCTCTCTTCTGCACTACCATGTAAATTGCTTTACTTGCAGAGAGCCAAGATCTATCTCAGTATTGCCATTTGCTTTCCATGTGGAATTTTGACTGATATTAAGAATTTCATGCACAACTTGCAGTGCAGTACGAACCTTCTCTCAGGAACAGAGAGACTAATTTTTTTCCACAGGAATTTCAGTTTGTGGATCTGCCATTTGTAGAATGCACTCAATGTGATAGAAAGGCACTTCACTGATCTTCTCCCTAAAGTCAGAAGGACGTGGGTAGAGAGTGTAGACAGGAATCTGTCTAGTACCACTGTGACTTCTCAAAACTGGTGGGGACACAGTTCATCCTACATCCAGGAACAGAAATGTAGTGTGGCCCAGAGTCTGCCACAGGATGAGATAATCCATGTGATGAAGAGGGAAGGGAGTTGTTGAGTAAGTTAAAGGTCAAGGAGAGGAGAGGTTTGTAATACACTCTCCTGTACTACTCAAGGTCTGTTTCCTGAGAGACCATCAAGTTTTGAAATTATTTGGTACAACGGGCTTTGAGTGACTGAGCTGCAGATGAATTAAAGTGAAGGTTTCTCCATGGCATGGATTTGACTCAAAGCATTATAGATCAATTAAATGATAAAATGATCACTGGTGGAAAAAGGCACCCACCTTCTTCTAAACAGGTAAATTGTTATGCAAAACCCAGGATGTGTAAACACCTCTATTATGAAGGAATAAATCACCCATATATCCTTCTCAGTTTTGAAAAGAAAATGGTCAGTGGAATGTTCAAAATGTAGGAATGGTTTCTTCTCTAGGTTCTTAGACTCTCAGTTACACTGGGAGGTTTTAGAAGGGCAAATGATCCACCTACAGCTTTTTTTTCATCATTACTTATTTCTACAGAGGGCAAGTAGGAAAGTTCCAATCAAATATGTAATTGAATTTAAAGGGTCAGTGTAACAGACTAATGTTATCCTGTGACAAAGTTCTGGTCCATCAAATAGAAAAAAGACTGTCCAGAGGGTAACTAGTGTCATTTCCTTCAGTAATCTTACCTGATGCTCTGTCAGCATTATAATGCTGTGCTGCTCTGGGTCTGCAGGTTTTGACAAAAAGCTCCAATTTCCCTTCCTTTTGAGAATGGCCATTTTCTTCCAAAGGTTGGTGGGTTTCTATGGAGAGACCATGGATTCTCCCTGAAGATGGAGTGTCTGTTGAAGTGCTGAACAGGTTAGTGTATGGGCCCATGTTTGTGAGGGAAGAGGTCAGGTAAAAATTCATAATGGGGCAGATCACAAAATCAAAAGTGGTTTTTTTGTTTTTTTTTTGTTTTGGTTTTGTTTTAATTCAGTGTTTAGGATTCAATTAGCTGCTAGTTCCAGTCGGTGATTTTGTTAAGAAGCTTTTTGTATCTGCAAAATTGGAATCCTGTTTTTCTTACTGTTTTCTTACTGTTCTTTATATCTAAGGCTGTGTTTTTCTGTTGTTTCAATATTATTGGCCAGCACACACACCAAAGGCTCTGTGACTGCATAGCAAGAGAGCAGTGGACAACTTTAAATCTGTCCAACTATATTCTGCAAACTTGGAATGTTGTGAGGCTCAGTGGGGCATGAAGCCTCAACTAATGCAGTTTTCTCCTGTTGTCTTCTGTTCCACAGTCAGTGAAGAATTTCTGCTTTAATGAGGGGAACAAGCCAGTTAAGATGCATTTTTTGGCAGAACTGCAGTGGTCTGTGTTGACATATTGGTGTGTCCAGTGGCTTTTGGTGTCAATTGCTACCAGTGGCTGTCCATTGGATCTAACTCTACTTTCTTAAAGCATTAACAAATTGAAATATGCATTTTCTAGTCCTGCACCAGCATGCCCCAGTGTGTGCAGGCCGAAACTGGATTGTTTGCAGTGCTCATGGGAACCCTTGGTGCTCTGGTCTTGAAATGGCAACAAAACCCAGAAAATAGAGGTATTGAAACAAACAAACCAAACTCCTCTGATACTGTGTCCAAACTTTTCTTTTCCTTAACTTTTCCTGAAAGTGCAGTGCACACTGGGGCACTCTGCATTGTGCCTGCAGAAACATTTCAAGAGACTCTGCTGTGGGTTAGGCTGGGAAAGTGATCTGCCTTAAAAACCATTTTGGTTTTTGGAAGGAGGCTCTTATAAAAACTGAATTTGTTCTTCTTGTGTGGTTTGTGTGTGTTTGAAAGGTTGGGGGTTTTTTTTGTTTTGTGGTTTGCTTGTTGCTTTGTTTGGGTTTTTTTAATTCCTTTCTGTTTAAACGATCACTCAAAAATATTATTATTTAAGGAGTGAGTTCTCAGAGGTGGATTTTAAACTATACTTTCTTGGATTGTTTCACAGATATCTCGGGAAGATTTTTTCCTGAGGTAAAGAGCAGAATGAAGAAGAGTGTCTGTGGTTCAGTCTGTACTACCCTGTGTGTCTCAAAAGCTGTTAGCTCTGTCTTGTGCTTGGCAGAAACTGGAGGCAATGGTACCTGTGAACTATATTAGAGATGACATAATGGACCTTGAAGAAACTGCATGATTTTCATGATACTGTAGTGTTTTAGAGTTGTTAACATGCATCCCCTGCATCTGTACATTTGATGATACTCACTTTGGACTTGTAAAAGCGAACAAACAAAGTCCAGAGCAAACTCTGAACATGACTAAGGTTTCATGTATAACATACACTTTTAATATTGCAAATAGGAAGCATTAAAGCAAATAAAAGCTGTTTGTTCACTGTGTTGAATTTCACCGAGCTAGAAAAATCACTCCTGTGACAGTCACAATAAACAGCTAATTTGTAGGGGTTTTTAAGGTTTCTGAGTTTATCTCTGAGATCCTCTTATCAAGTGTGAATTAGTACATAATTTCTGAGTTTATCTCTGAGATCCTCTTGTCAAGTGTGAATTAGTAAATAAGATCTAGGCAAAATATAGATGTTTTATTTTTATGTACTTGCATTTTGATGCTGCTCTTGTGAATTAGAGAGGAAAGGCAGCAAAATGCAACTCCTTTCTTCAGAAAACCCTCTAATCAATTTCAGAAAAAAGTACTTTTCCCTTCTTTTAGCTACTCCAAGGCCAGTATGTTTCACAAGTGGGCACATCTTTGCAAAGCACACTGTGCTCAGCAAAACAGAAAACAAGTAGTTTGTGAAAAGGCAAAGTTCTGTTGTGTGCTCTTAACAGAAAAAGTTTCAGTGTGTCATGTCACATATTGAAAACAGTGCTCCTGATGACTGTATTGCAGCTGCTGAGCACTTAGTATTGTGAGACAGATGTGACCTTAGAATCAGGTCCCACTCTGGATTCATATGAGCAAAACCCAAGTAGCACCAAGTTCCAGGCCACATAGCTTGCTTTGTGTAAGGACTAGTGAGTCAGGGAAATGTTTATTTCAGGACTAGGACACTGAGACACCGTGGTAATATCTGATCTGTCTCTTACCATACAAGAGATCAGAGAGAAAGTCTTTGAGCTTCCTAATTCCCAGTCCAGTCATTTACTCACACTTCCACCCCGTTTCTTGCTCTCTGCTAGAAGTTCCTTTTTGTAGTGCCATGGGCTCTGGGTGTATTAGAACAGGAATACAGGAAAAGTTCTACTGCTGCAGCTGTGGAGAAGGGATAGAGCAGGTTCAGGGTCAAACCTGCTTCTCCTCCCCTGACTCACCTCCCCCTCTGCCCCCCCACGTTTCTCTGCTGAAGTTGGCAGTGGGACCAGTGAAGCTATTCTGTTTTGCTGTCCTCAGTTGCTCATCTCACTCTCTGTCTTGTTCCAGCAGAAGCATTTGTGCAGGTGTGAAGTGGATTGGCCAAGGAGACTGACCCACACCAAACTGGAATGCTCTTCCCTGGCACCAACTGGATTGGGCTCCCTGTTCTCACCCCAGGGTGAGTGCAGGGATGGATGTGGGGGAAGTGGCTGAA
The DNA here is from genome assembly GCF_000695815.1 of Acanthisitta chloris. Lineage (NCBI taxonomy): Eukaryota > Metazoa > Chordata > Aves > Passeriformes > Acanthisittidae > Acanthisitta > Acanthisitta chloris. The sequence continues at coordinate 1,025 of NW_008693635.1, read as the reverse complement.
TGCTGGATTGCTTATTTTACAGCTCTGCCAGAGCAAGCCAGCTAAAAATATTTGTGAAACTATGGCCTCAGACTCCATTCCCAGCTAAGTTTCCCTGGAAATGTTCCTTTGATTTGGTTAGGAGGGCGACTCATCTGTGGGCCATTTGGTCTGAAAAAGGAGTTTTCCTTTTGTGGTTCACAGGGCTTATTTCTATTAAAAGAGGTAATGACAATAGTGAAAAAAATCAGACTGAAAGGAAGGGCAAATTTGGAAAAAAACCATGTCATCTAGTCTTTTTTTCAGGTTGATTTTTCTTAGTTTGCCATGCTTCTAAACAGGACATTTCATCCCAGTGGATTTCTGCCTGGCAATATGGGGCACCCTTTACAACAACAAAGAAGAACCTGCCTACATGCCATGCAGATCCCAAGGCTGACCAGAGTGAAAATCACTTATTTAAAATATGTAAGGCACTACTTTCTCTTAGAGGCCTGTTACTTATTTTCTGTCTGGTTGGTTATTCAAAATGACTTGGCTTTTTTTTCTCCTTTTCTTCCTTATTTCTCTCTTTTTTCTTTTCCTCCCCGTTCTAAGTGTATGCCTGTGGAAATCTCCCATTTGCTGCCTCGAAAGTGCAAGAACGAACACCTCTAATTTTACTTTGTTACTGTTGCGGCTGTTGACACAATCGCTGGGGATTTGATGGAGGGGAGAGAACAGCATCCTCCCTGATCTGTCTCTCCGGAGAAAAACCCCTAAACCAATGTTCGGCCTCAAAGACGAGCCCTGCAGTGCTGTTTCTCTCGGTTTTTCTGGTCGCTGAGGTGAGCTTCCCTACAGCAGGAGCAAAGCACCGCATTAACCCCCGACGAGCAAAGGTGCGGCTAAAGATCCGAAAATCAGTTTGGAGGATATTTTTCTTTTTTTAATTGTTATTTACGTGGGCAGAGCCGCTCGAATTGTTCTTTATTTTGTCATTGACGTGGGGCAGAGCCGCTGGAATTGTTATTTATTTGTGATTTTCGTGGGCAGAGCCGCTGGGC
>NW_008693634.1:76708-79360 GCF_000695815.1 Acanthisitta chloris | reverse complement strand
AAAAAAATATATATATAACATAAAATTCTAAATCAAGGGCACAAGTGATCACGGTGACCATGGAGCTCAAGTGTGCCAAATTTCAGAGGCACTTGGTTTTCACACTGGTATCTTTATGGAGACCTGACTGCATCCTGCATCCAAGCCCCTCCAGTCTCAGGTATTTCTCAAATTTGGATGACATTGTGGGATCTTTCCTTGGAATACAGGCAAAACCAGACTTGATACAACAGACAGATCTTGGGAACAGCTTTGCTTATTTTAACATGAACTCCGTACACACCTTAGAAGAGCCATCAGCTGCCCTTTCCTTCACCAAAACACCATAAAGGAGCTCAAGCTGCTACTGCAGCTAAACCAAATGCTGGGAACAGCTCCAAACATCTCTCTGGAAACTAGCGTGATAAGAAAACTTCTGCTGAAGTCACATGGCTCTCAGGCAGCTCAGGATGGGCTGTCAGGAAGTGGGACCCATCTCAAACCAACCACAAGCTCCTCATCAACAAATTCCCATCACCAGCACAGCACCAGTCATTGCCCTCATCTGGGCGCTTGGCCACAAGAAAATGTTGCAACAGCCTCTTACATTTTCCTCCTCCCTCATACTAATCACCACCACCACTGGACACTAACTGCACTCTCTCACCAATAACCCAAGTAGGACTTGGACCACTGAGAAGTTTTCTCTTCATCCTCCAGACCAGCTTGTATACCCTCTCCCCATCCCAATGCTAACAGTTTGTCATTGTCTCCTAGTGACCTTGCCATGAACAATAACTCTTGTCTCTCTAAGCAAGAATTTGGAAATGCAGCTTTTATTGGACAGGTATGTCTGGCTGAGATTTGTGATCAGATGCAACGCACAGTACAGTGTGTGACCTGGAGAAATATTACCATCAGCTAACAGCAGCACAGATTTCTTTCTTCTCTGTCCCTCATTAGCCTCGGAAGCTGGCCTTGCCAGCAGCAGTAATGCAAGCTGAGACAACAAAGCACATTAATGATAGGCCCCATCATGTTCCATATTAATTACTGGAGCTAGTAGTAAACTGTTGGTTATAAATTATATTTTGATAAACTGCCCTTTCTTTGACAAGCCAGGCTCCAGTGTTTAATGTTGCACTTAATCCTCAGATAATACCCCAGGAGTCCTCACTGTGCCCAGCAACAAATCAAAGCAACCTTCAAAAGGCTGGCACAGGTCCCCTTTTCCTACGCATCCCGACCTGAAACTATCCCATTGCACCAGCTTTGTTATAGGACAGCTCCAAAGGCTGAGTTGCCAAACCAGCTGCACACAGTTACCAAGGGTCCTACAGAGCTGTCCCAGCATTTCTCTGGGCTGGCATACATGTATAACAGTTTTCTAGAAATGCTGCACTACTACAGTGTTCTGCAGGGTAAAATAGCATGGTAGCAATCCTCAGAATATCTCAGCATTCAGAAGAGAGATGGATTACTTCTATCTGGGACTGAAATAGTCAACTAAAATCTTTATCCAAACCCATGATATTCTTATTTTTGTTTCTTTTTAATTCAGTGACATTTAGCTAGGAGAACAGCTGTTAGCAAAGGTCTAGGAGAGGTGGAATCCCATTTTCTATATAAAGAAAAATGTTTTGGAGGAAACTGCAATTTGACAAAAATACCTATTTAGCAAAGTACATTTTGAAAAGTGGGAAAACATGTTCTGCTTTTTCTGAGGTAGTAAAAGATCCACTGTAGCTCATGAAAATGAGCCCGTCTTAGGAACAAAGGTATAAAATCATTTTGCAATGTACATCCAGGAAAATAAGGAGGAGGGATGTGCCCTTAAGAAGCAGCATGGGGAGAGACCCTCATCTGTCTCAGGCAGATGTGCTCATCACCTCCCACCACCACCAAACAGCATGAAAAAACTAGCCATGGTCTTGCCAAAGAGCAGCTCCAGCTCTCATCTGTGACAGCCAGGAGTCTGCAGCTGCCTTCAGACAGAACTGGGTCAAGCCTGGCACAGCCAACACTCTCCTTTATTTTACTCTGAAGGTACAACTCACCACACCAAGCAATGACAAGATGTTGCACCTGTGATTTACAGTGCTAAAAACCCAAGAGCTCAGGGAGAGGATCAGCAGCGGCAACCAAGAATCTCGTCCTCTCCTCCATGGGAGGATGTGAAGCCCTGTGGCCTCACTCCAAGTTGCAAATGAAAAGTGCTTAAAAGGGTTCCCTCTTTTTCTTCCACCTCTGGTGGCAGATGGTACATGCTAATATTAAATCTTGATTTCTAGTTTATAATAGTAGTTGTATGAAAATTTCTGCACTTGGACAAAAATTCACTTATCTTTATTTTGGGAAAAAGCACAAGTCTTGCAGCTAAATAACTTTACTCCTTTAATAATTTCTCTTAAAAAATTCAAAACATATTTCTCCTAATTGGAAACACACAGAAAATAGGATATGGCCGTATTAGTTAAAGGTCAATGCACGTTTATCCACCTCTTTCGAAACTGACAGTATTCTCGTGATAGCCATAAAAGCTGCTTTGAATTTTAGTTCCCTAGAAAGTAAATATAAGGAATCCCAAAGCCTTAACCACAAGTGCCACAGTTCTTAGCACTGATGTCATACTTAGCTGAATGTGTGCTGCAGAAGTCAGGATGGTAAAGCTTC
>NW_008693634.1:63792-76672 GCF_000695815.1 Acanthisitta chloris | reverse complement strand
CAGCAATTATTCTCCAGCCCACTGCCCCAGGCATGCACCACAAGGCCTTCACTTGATGCAGCAGAAACAGCAGAACTGCTCCATTCCCTGGCATTTAGCATGGGGCACTGCGGGGCTGGTAGGACCATTTAGGGGCTGCTGCAACTAAGTATCTCTCACTAATGTACCTTTTATTGTAGTCTGTAACTGCTCCTTCCAATTCCAACTACCAAATAAATGCACTTTTTTTTTTTTCTTTTTAGGAACCGGTTTACATTCATTTGTGCCAATTTGCTTCTGTATCAATTAGCCAGGGCAAAGAGGGTTGCCTTCCAGATCCCCTTCTGGTGTGTTAAACATAAGGGGACAGTGTAATTAATAGATGTCAGGCACAGTCCCCCCCGATGGATTGATTTCCTCCTACTTAGGAAACACTCAGGGAGAACACAGTCACCCCTGGCAGTCAGGGTTCCTCATAAAATCCATAGGCTTGGATTCACAGAAACTGCTAATCATTTTGGATGCTGAGAAGGGAGAAGGCAGAGTCTGATCTTTGTAAAGCAGAAGAAATCTCATTAGCTGCAACACCTGAGCATTCTTCAGAGGGAGCTTACAGGAACTCAGCTGAACAGCCAAAAGCTTCCAGAGCAAGAGGCAGCTAAGAAAACCCTTTTTGGTCCTGAGCTCCATCAAGGGAGATGGGAACACTCCTCCTGAGCTCAGAACACCTGCATCTCTGAGGCACCCAGACCAGGGATAACTGCAGCCAGACCAGCTTGCTCCTCCACTGTCACACCACATCACAGTCATCACCTTTTCATCACAATTTGGGTTTCCTCAAGCTGTCCATATACAAAGTCGAACTTTGAGAAAAACAGCATTTTATGACTATACACCTTGGTTGTTTCCTTTTAAGGTTTAATTTTTACATCTCTGACAAAGGCCTCAAAAATAAAAAGCTCAAGGTATGTGATTATTTTAATCACCCCCTTGCTCTGCACAGGAATGCACAGCTAACAAACCACGCAAGACCAGTATTTGTGCAAAGCTAGTTAAAATATCCTCATTCTGCAAATACTAAATCTCTCAACACACAACACACAAATAAAAAAGCACAGAAAGAAGACAGTTCATAAGCACATGAGGCAATCTTGCTGAATTTTATGCTTAGCTTTGCACAAGCAGTAAAGCAATTTTCATTGTGCGGAGACTTGAACCCAAAAATGCTTACCCAGAACTGCTCATTCCTACCCACCCCACAAGGCACAGGAGACCAATCCTAGTTTTAAATAAAAAATACCCTTTCTTCTATTTGCTGAGACTCACTGGAGAGAGAATGGCAATTTGGCTGGGCAGCATGTTTAATAAGAGATGATGGGGAAAGAAAGGTTCTCCAAGAAAGGAGATGTCAGTGCCATGCAGCCAGCACACTGCAAACATTGTATTTCAAACCAATATAAATAGAAAATTGCTACATCTCTCTCTTTAGAAGTCAGAAAACACCCCTCTTCAGTGTTTACCTTAAAACACTGCCCTGTGTTGGCATCTAGACAATTCAGTGACCTGGTCTGTGACACAGAGAGATGCACAGTGGAGAGCAGACAGAAGTAAAAGCTGGTCTGAAACGATTTCACACACATGGTCCTACACCAGCACCCACCAAAGCACACATCCACTGGCAGCTCCACCCCTACAGCCTGCAACAGCTCAATGCCTTTTCCACTGGAAACCTTTCTGTGATGCTAATCTACTACAGAAGGAAAATCACTAGAGGAGGACACCCAATAGCTTCCAGCCAGAACACAACATGCCTTCAGCAAGACCTTTGATTTTCACAGGCACACACTGAAGTTGTTCTTCACAACAAAGAACAGCCTGTCTGTTGCATAACTAACCTTAGGCTGCATTAGATAAGTTGTGCCTTCTCACAGATCAACTGACCTTAAATAATGTCCCCAGTGTATTCAGAGCCAATAGGTTACTCTTTTAGAGCTCAACTGACAGGTCTTCTCCTTCCAGCTATTTCTTCAGAAAGGCACACAAAGAAGGTTTCAAGAGAAATCTCATGCTTACTGTTCCAAGAGCAGCTTTCCAGGCCAAAAATGAAGGCCAAGATCTCAGCTCCAGAGTCACATCTCCCTTTGAAGGCTTCTTCAGCACTTCACTGCAACAGTACAAGTGAGAGCCTTGGCAGGACAGAACAGGGATTGAAGCAGATGATAACTGGAAAACACAGTATATCTGGGGACAGCTTGCTGCAGTTCTGCCACCGAGTCAAGACAGAAGGAAAACAGCCAGCCATGCCAATGAAGCACTGCTTTGTACTCTGGATAAGGCAAAACAAAGGCCTGGTGATGAGGAGCTCTCGCATGTCATGCAAGGGTCAGCAGCAAAGGCAAATTCCACCAAGGCATTTCCGTTCTGTCGCCCAACCCATTACTATGAGTGGATACAGCAGAATCTTTCAGTGCTTATCCAAAAATGGCATTAAACATAGCTGTGCAGCATCACCCCACTGCCACATTCTGCTCTAGAGGAAGGCTATCAGTCCCTGCACAAAGCTGAAGTCACAGGGGTCTGTGCAAGGAGCAGATGAGTTCTTTCAATACCATTTCTCCAGTCCCTATCCTGAGTGTGAGATGATGCAGGAACTGTGCAGCAGTCCCAGAGGTGGAAACGCTCAGGAAGAGATGGAGACAATGAGAAAGTAAGCAAGTCTCAGCATCACTCCTGGCAGGTCATTTCATTGTCCACGCAGACATCTGTGCATTCCCTGTGACATTTTAGAAGCAAAATGCTGTGCAAAGCAGGACCATATCCTTTTGGGAACACAACTACCAAAGCAACTGCCCAATAAACCCATGGCAAAGTCAGGGGCACCAAAAGCTTGGCTGTTTTCTGACACCAGCTTAGCTGTCATACAGACTCCACCTGAGCACCAGTTTCCTGCTTTAAAATCAGGGCTCACAGGGCTTCCCTCCTTGTTACACGTTGCTCCACTCATCCCACTGCTGCTCGATGACGGTTTTGATACCAGCTTGGATACAGCACACGTATCCAGCAGCTCCCTGATCTTTACCAATGGAGCACATTAGGGCAGAAGCCCTTCCTCACCTCTTGCAATGAGCCAAACTGGGCTTCATTGATAAGGCTCTACCCTACAAAAGAGCCACACTATTCCACGTTCAGGCCATCATCACCTCTGGCTGTGAGCACAAGAGCTCAGGCTTGCGGGGGTTGTTGCCAGAGGAGCTCCACAGCCACTGAGGAGCTTTCTAGTAAATTGAGCCCTGATGGCAAAGGAAAGGGTTTGCAGAGCAGTTACAGGAATCTATTCCTCCTGCATTAGTCAGCATATACGAATACATCCTCTTGCTTCATTAAATTTTAATTGGAGTACATATGAATAGGCTTTGCTGGTTACTTAATCAAAGGGAGTCTGAGTACAAGGTGTTCACATGAAAAGCTAGAAAGCAACACCCTTTCTAGCTTTTCTTTTTGGATTTTTTGGGCATCCATTGTCGATTTCTTCAGGTCAGTTGACATTTTAGGGCCGCTGCAAAGAACCATGAAAAGCTGCCACAAAGTGCAAATAAAGCACTTTGGAGGGAAACAGGACACAGATCATTAACCCTGCATTCCCTCTTTATTATCCAGACAAAAATTAAATGCAAAATCCCAGAGCAGCTGCTGCATTAGTGAGCTGATCAGCAGAGCTAAACACAAGGATGGTTTAGCAGCTGTGTGTCATGCACGTTTGGGCTGGACAGTCTGGAGTTTTCACTATTTTAAGTGTCCTTAGGTACTCTGAAGCCACCGCAGATTTGAATCTATTAAAAAAATCCTACTTGCAAACTTTGTGATTTCCTCAGTAATTGCAGTCTCTGCAACAAAAATGCTTATTTGTTCACACAGACTTTCCCTGAGCTTAGAGAAACTTTGCATGTACTTTCTTGTCTGCCTAGAACAGGACAACCATCTCTAGAACCCCTTCCTTACTAAAACCATGCCAGATTCTCAACTTCTATAAAATTCATATACTTGGTACAGCTTAAATTGACTTATGGAAGTTTACACAGGCTGAAAATCTATCAGTAAAGCAACTCCAGTTGCAAGAGGCACAGATGGGGCTGGGAGCTCAGTGTCTGACTGTGTGAGAAACAAAAAGCAGCTATGTTATTCTGCAGAGCACTGTTTGCTAAGATAACCAACAAAAACAAACAAGCAAAAACAAACAAAAAAGAAATGTTGACAATTTAAAATTCAAACAAAGAACTTACTGGCCTGCCCCTGCACACTTGCTCAGAAGTGCATATATTCTGTACAGTGACAGGTTCTGGCAGCCTGGGACTGACACACTTTCTATGGCAAAGTCCTAATATTAGAAAAATTTGGTCATAAGCTAAAAATGTTACAGAAATAGCATAGGATCATAAGTTACGAGCTGAGTCAGAACTCTATCTGCTACTTGACTTTTTATACTATTTTACTCTTTTTAAAAAAGCACATTATGCTGCGATTTTTTTTTTACAGTTTGCTGCTGCCATCACTTACAAGTAGAATGAGGGGCAAAAAAGTAATTTAAAATGGCAAAAATCAATCTGTGAGGAAGCAAAGGACACAGATCCCCTCATACAACACAGCCTCATGCATAGTAACCCCTTCACTAACATCACAGTCCCCGTGCATTCCAGCTCTGGTGGGCAAGGGGCTTCCTCTTGCTCAGGCACACACAAGGAGTCGTCTATCAGATGCCCAGGGATGCTGATAGACTTGTACAGAGCAGTACAGTGCCTGGATTCCCAGGAATCTTGGGTGTTTAATGTAGCCTTCTGCGTAAAAGCATTTTATTTGCATTCTGTACTTGTAAATCATTGGTAAATAATTAACAGACAGCATAAGCATGTAACAGAACTGAGTCGCAGGTGTTAGCAAAGGGAAACTGCTATAAATGGATATGTCATGGCAATAAGCCTCCTGTTCACCTGTTAGGTGGTGTGGGAACTAATTAAACAATTTAGTTCCCAGAAATTAACCCCTGACACCCAGAACCTTACTAGAAAGCCCATCCCTATTCTTCCTCTGTTATTTATGACCATAACTTTTCCCCCTTTCACAGCTTTGACAGTCTTTAAACCAGAAACAATGACTTCCCCAGGCTCCTGCTTGCTGGGAAGAGCTCTGGGGTCACACACAGGTCCATTCATCCATCCCAGGAAGGGAAGTGGAGATGGGAGCAAGGAGCCTTGCCCCAGCATCCCACTGGGAGCTGCCAGACTTGCTGGATGCAGCAGCAGGAAAAGATTTCTCAAGTATGGACACAAAAACGTAGCACAGAAGGAGAACCCCTTGTTCCATATCTCCTCTCCAGTTTCTCCCTCCTTCCTATGGCTCATCACGTCCTACAGGCTGTTTCTGCAAACAGCCCGGGATATATTATTTTCCCCACATGTAGCAGGAAAGCAGAGAAGCAGAAATGCTCCCGCCAGGTGTCACACTGCAAAGAGCCCAGCTCTGCCATCAGGGCTCTGTACGCTCCTTAAAACACCACAGACATTCAGCATCACAACATTTCAGCCACAAGCACACAGCTACTGGAAGGGCAAGAGGCAGAAGACTGCTAAAACAAAGAGGAAAGGAGAAAGCATGAGTGCTGGAGAAAAGTGGATGACTAAAAGCTACTCAGTCCAAGGCAGCACATTGAGAAAAGTAAATTATCAGTGTTTCTCCAGTCTTTGCTGCAGGTCCCTTGGAAAACACATAGATCCTGGCTCATCTGCACCTCTGCCTGGAAACAAAACCCAAAATTAGGCTCTTTTCTCATAACAACTTCAAAATGTTTAAGCTCATTTCACCATGTTCATTTTGGTTTCGAATACAGCAACATACAAGCAATGAATTCTTGATTATTTTTTTTTTTTCAAAGTACAGCTCCCATAAGCTTAAAAGTAAATGGGAGTGCTTTGCTTTCTGGGGTATGGGACTGGAACATTTTTCTAGCACCTAATAAAACATTGTTTGGTTGATACTAACCATTAAAATATGTGTTTCAAGTCATGTAAAGTTCCCTGTGAAATTTGCCTTTTTGCTCCCTGAAAAAAGGGCACTGAAAGGAATCCTGCAGCCATAAGGATCTCACTTAATTCATGGAAGTATCATTTTAAAAGCCTCACAACGTGATCAAAGCACTGTTGAGAACAGATGTTCCAGGCTTTACAAATTCCAGCATAAGTATTTTTTATGACATTTATCACTGCTAACTTCTTTCAGCCATTTTTTCGCTTGCAAGAAACATGCAGGCACTTTCCTCCTCAAGGAAGACATGTTCACATGCAGCCACAGACTCTCTCATCCCAACATCCCTCCTCATCCATCATGAAGGAGAGCTGTGTGGTGTCTCCAGTGGCTATGGTGGCAGTCTCCTCCAGCTGCATGAGTGCTGCAGAGCTGGGCATGGTGCTCCCCACCTCACAAGGGGAATTCAATGTAGGAATCACTGTGTCACTGTAATGCTCAGACTGTCTCTCAACTCTTCACACAGACTTCCCAGAAATCTCATCACTCCACTACCCTGACACCAGACTACAGCCTACAAAGCCCTCCACAAGACTACTTCTATGTTGACCATGGCACATATCACCTCTCAAGAACACACCAGGCCACCACTGTCTTGACAAACTCTGAGTAACCTCATCCAACCTTGACACTAACCCTGCTTTGAGCCAGGGGCTGCACAGGAGACCTGGAAGGTGATTTCTACCTAAACTTTTGGAGGACTATAGATCTCAGGTAGGAGCCACACAGAAATGCCCCTGACCATGTCAACAGCCCAAGAAAACACTTACTTTCCCTGTCCCCCAGCTGCTCCTGTGGATGTGCAACCCTGTGCCTTTGCACAGGACCTAGAAGGGTGCCCCCCTGACTATAGCAGAAGACAATCACCACTACCTTGCTACAAGGCTAGATGGGAACAGGAGATGCTCAGGTGGCTGATTCCTTTGACATTACAAGCGCCAGATGGAGCAACAATGGGGACCGGCAGGACTGTGCAGGAACCTGCTTGTTCCTGAGATAGCAGCAACGAGTCCCCATTCCTAGAGGTGATCACAGAAGCAGAGAGCAGAGCTATTTCAACTGCAATTCAAATCACAGTCAAATTTCTACTGAGAACAAAGCTCCTAGGAAGTTTAGCTCTCAGTTTCTGTGTATTCATATTCCCAGGAGCACCACCAAGCTCTCTGGCTGACAGAGAGTCTAAACACCATGCAGTGCTAGGCAGTTTCGTGAGAGTGAGCTGTGTACCAACACAATACTCAACTACTCTAGAATCTGAAACATACAATTTACCTCTGATTAATATGGGTTTTTTTAACCCCCACCTCAAAAAAAGGGATCTGAAACAACCAGCTCCTTTCAAATTTCACATATTCACAGAAGAAGGTGTTTGTGAAGAGGACCCCACAAGAACATCACTTCTCTAATATGTGCCCAGCTTAGTTTCACCTGTTTCCATGTGCTCCCTTCCCAATTCCTACAACCTGCTTGCACATCCTGTTTCACTATGAACACAAGCTTCTTCCCTGGGGCAGCAGCACTGCCTTCACTTCTCCTCATGGTGAGCTTCAAGAGCAGACAAAATGAGGGCAAAAAAACCTAGACGAGTTTATCCTTCTTGCTCTCATCCAGGCTATGAGCCCGATCAAGGATCACCAGGGTTGTGGTGGCTCTTCACCATAGGTAGCAGGTATCAGCAAAATGGCAGAGCAATAGGTCCACTGTGAGTCACCCATCAAGAAGATGGGAGAGTAACCTCTGAAAAAGCAGCACAAGGCAGAGGAGGTCTCCCACAACAAGGAAGAATGACAAAAACACATGAGAGGAGAGAGACCCCAAGTTCCATTGATGGGAAGGAGAAGAGGCATGCTGAAAGTGAGCACAGATCTGAGGAAGACAACTGAAGGTCACAATCTCAAAAACTCAAGCAGAGGCTGAAAGGTGTTGGAAGAGCAAACACAAGCAGAGAGAGTATCTGTAAAAAGCCTTCACTAGCAAAGGAATCACAAGCAGTCACAGCAACAGTCTTCCTCTTGCCAAATCCATGTGCTTTTCTTGATGGACCTTAGTCTAAGGACCTCTTGTGTTGTTTAAAAATAATTTACTTCTTCATTTATGAGATACAACTTTGTATTTTAAATACACATAGAAAATTTGCTGAAAATTAAAATACTCACATGAAATCTTGCCATGCTGCCAACAGGGGCTTTTTGTGTGTATGTGCATGAGCACATGCATGCACACAAACACATGTGCATTCACATCTATGCTACAGCTTTTCTAGAAAAGGACTCTTCCCCTAGAGTGGCCTCAAAATGAGAAAAGAAACAGGGAGTGTGCAGCACTGTCACACAGCCAGCCCATGGTCCTCTGTTCCAGCCTCAGAGACAACCAGCACTGACATCAAGGATTGCTTTCCTGCAGGTCCATCCAGTGCCTCCCCTTGCCTGGAGGTGCACCATCCCTGCAGCACAGAGCTGCACTGCCTTCTGTGCTGCAGACAACAGTGGGGCATGAGGATGGGCCACCCCCGCCCCGCAATGCTCTGATGACAGTGCCATCAGCCACAGAGGTCAAGGATAGTGTATTCAGAGTCTGGGATGCAATGAGGGAATTTTAAAAGGACATTCAAGACAGCACCAGAACTTAACATAATTGTTCTGCTGAGTTATTAACGTCACAGTCCTGCTCCAGACCTGAGTTTGTTTCATTATCTTACCTTCCCACTCAGAGAATTTGCTGAGCGATTTTAAGAAACAGAAAAAGGCTGTGACCAATTTTCAGGCCTCCTGATTTAGCCATTAAAAAAAAGAAAAACAACTCCTACAATGTTTCCCTCTTGTTTTTCTAAATAAAAATAATGTATAGCCCTAACTGGATAATAAATATGCTCAAAAGCTGTCCTTAAGTAAAAGCTTTTGATAACAAATTGCCTGTGCTAACCGCTATTTTACTGTTGAATTTTTTATTGTTGCTTAAGCACTGCAATTATGCTAATAAGCCTGAGAGGATGGTACACTAAAGCATTGAATGTGACAGATATAATACTCAATAAAATGTTAATCTTACCTGAAAATTGGAATCAAACAGCCTTATTAGTATTTATGGATATGACATCTCCAACATGTTTCTTAAGCGGAATATATATATGCAATAGATATTTCCAAATATACCCTGCTATTTCTCATGCCTCCGTACAATTTAATTCCAGGTGGCTATTACCCCTGCTGCTAATTGCCATATAATACTCAATAAAATGTTAATCTTACCTGAAAATTGGAATCAAACAGCCTTATTAGTATTTATGGATATGACATCTCCAACATGTTTCTTAAGCGGAATATATATATGCAATAGATATTTCCAAATATACCCTGCTATTTCTCATGCCTCCGTACAATTTAATTCCAGGTGGCTATTACCCCTGCTGCTAATTGCCAGTCCCTTCTGGCAAAGAAAGATCACCTTCTGGGCCATGCAAAACTCCTGCATATTGGACAGCTTTTCCCCTTGGCACCTGAAGGCTGGCAGCTGTCCATGGGGATGGGGACACCTCTCCCCAGCTCATGGCATGGCCACTAGGCCCGTGAGGGGGTGGCAGCACACAGCAAAGGAACTGCTCTGCCATCCTCAGTTATCTGTTTTTCCTGTATCTCTCATTTTATGGGCAGGGCAGGTAAATCCAGAAAAGGGTGACGTTATTTACAGGAGCTGGAGAAATGACTTCTGAAATTTAAGATGGGAGTAAAGACAAACTAATTTTATTTTTAAACTTTTCAGCCAAGTCAGACCCATCTGCTTCACTGTACGTTACGGTGCCAGCGAGTTGGACCAAAAGCTGCTGCCATAGGGATCTTGCACAGAGGTGACTTTCCACAAGTTGCATTGCTTTTTGCACCATTATTTCACAACCCAGACCCAGTCTGTTTCTCAGTTTATGGAATTAGCTGACTTTCACCACACATAGCTTTTTGAATTTTTTGGGGCCAAACCTATGGGTTTCAGACCCAGCCTCAGGGCTCCACTGCCATGAACTTCCTCTGGGTAAAGCAAAATGGTCTTCAACACCTTCACTTTCTCATCTACAGGAGGAGGGAAAAATAACCTCAGAAGAGCCCCATGCTTCTGACAAACTATGTTTACATCCATGGCCAGGCTCCACTTCTACAAAATGGTCTGTGTGGCTTTCAGACACTGTGGGTAAATGCCTAAATAGTATCTGCTGGCTTCCAGCTTCACTCCTCGTGCTGTTCTCACCCACAGAAGTCGATTCTGCTGACAGGACAGTAGAAACATCAATAATCACTATAATATTTCCTGACAGTAAAGCAAGATTCTTGCTGCTGGATGCTGCAATCCTGCTTGGTGGTTGACATTAGGCTGGAGATGTCTAGGAACTGTTTCCATGAATAGCCACAGTGGGGAGACCCAACTGGCTTCCCACCAAAACCTGGGATTCCCAAAGCATTCAGAGATCACAGCAAGCAACCCACAGGGCACAGCTCACAGCACACTAGATCACACTAGGGCTCTCTTAAGCCACACATGCAATGCACACTGGCGTAAACTGAGGGCAAGGATGGAGAGCAAAGATGGGAACTGGATGGCTTTGCAGGAGAGACCTTAGAGCAGCTCCACAAAACCTTGTTTGCAGGTGTAAGCTAGAAGCACAGCATTAGGAAAAAAATATTCAGTTGCAAAATCAAAGACAACTACTAATTGATTGAGCAGGCACCTCAGAGAGCCAGCAGATGCACCTAGGGCTCCTCTGCCCCTAGTGAACCCCAGTACGAGATGCCAGATGCCAAACTTCAGGCTCAGCCAGCAAGTTATCCAGGCACAGAGCTGGAAAGTGCTGCAGGACCATACAGCAGTCACTCCCATTGAGGTGGCAGGACTGATTCCTGCCATGTTATGTGAGTCTTGACATTTCTTTTCAACCCTGCAGGGAAATCTAAATTGAACTCTGGTGTATTGTTTCCTTTTGCTAAGCAGCAACACTTGAATGTTAACTCTAGTCCTGACAGGCATATTTATGGAGTATTCTTTGCAAATAATCTTACCCTGACCAGTCCAAAAGGTCACAATCATAAAAAATAATAACAATAAAAAAATCACAAGGCTGGAGAACCATCACTGCCATTGGTACAACCCCTCAACTTATTAACCGTCCTTGCAACAAGGTGAACTGCAAGGTCTTGGATTTATTTGATGGATTGAGATCAAAAGATCAGGGGGGCACACAATAAATTGTATCTGTCGATGAACGCATTTTGCTTTCAAGATCTGAGCAGACAGTTGCAGGAATTGAAAAGCTCAAGAGGATAAAAAAATGAAAAAAATAAAAGAGGAAAAAACTCCACATGTACAAAGGTGACTTCAGAAAGGCATCCCCTTATTTCCTTGTTGACACCATCTGCATTTCTTGGAGCTATTTGAAAGTTTCTTCCATGTTACTATACCCCTGGGACACAACAGCTTATCTCTGCTAAGCAGAAGATGATAAGGAACAACAAGACACTAGTATAACTCCAGGGGAGACACCAGTATTTGCTGACATTAAGGATGAAATGTAAATATTACAGAAACTGAAGTCCAACAAGAGGTTGAAGAACTTCGCATTGAATTTCAGATGTCCTCTAAGATAGGACAGGTACCTCACTGGTCTTAACCAGACCGAGGAAGAAGAAGTACCTGAACTCCACTCTCCTCACTACCATGTCATGGAGGCTGCCTGAGCCCAGGCTCAGTTTGTCATTTGCAGCTCCCAGGAAAGAGAGGAAGAAGCAAGGGAACTAAAGGAGCAGCCATCTTCAGGACATAATTTCAAGACCCAGCTGGTGAGCCGGCATTATTAAACACAGGAAAAGCCTGCTGTGTTTGCTGTCAAGACAGGACAAAGAAACACAATGAAGAATAAAAACAGAAGAGCAAGAGAAGGAAAATGAAACTCTCTTCCATTTCATCAGCCCTGGAAACAGTGAGGAAAAGAAACCATTTGGTTCCTCTCTTCATGTTGCACGTTTGTGTTTTGCTCAGAACACCTGTAGCATTGCGTTCTCATGTCACAATAAAACAGATGAGATTGCACCTGAGAATAAGAGTAAATCCCTTACATGGACCATAAAAGAGACCCAAACTCCCAAAAACTTGCTACAAAGGAGCCAGAATCAATACAGCCTCCTGTTTTTGCCACAAGTTTACAGTGCCTGCCAACAGAGGATTAAACCTCTTCATTTCTGTGAGCTTACATTCTGTCCAGAAGAACATCATCATTCAGGTAACAAAGACACTGAGCACCAGAGTTAATTGCTGTTGCATCATAGAATCAACCAGGTTGGAAGAGACCTCAAGGATCATCAAGTCCAATCCTACATCAGCTCATCATCAAACCAGGCAGCTCATACTGCACAGATACACTGAGCTTGCCACCTATTTTTCTACCACATGGAAAGATCTCCAACTTGTTCTTAAACCTTTCCAGTGACTGAAACTGCCTAACCTCCTGGGGCAATCCAATCCAGCACTTAGCTATCCTTAATGCAAGAGATCATTCACTAATGCCTCAGATAAATTTGTCTTACTACAAGTTAAGTTTATAGTTTGTCTTATTTACAGTGGACAGATTTATAGTTTATTCCTACCACATGGAAAGATCTCCAACTTGTTCTTAAACCTTTCCAGTGACTGAAACTGCCTAACCTCCTGGGGCAATCCAATCCAGCACTTAGCTATCCTTAATGCAAGAGATCATTCACTAATGCCTCAGATAAATTTGTCTTACTACAAGTTAAGTTTATAGTTTGTCTTATTTACAGTGGACAGATTTATAGTTTATTCCTCCACG